>NC_054377.1:47624850-47807350 GCF_017654675.1 Xenopus laevis | reverse complement strand
CAAATTATCTAAAGCTTCTCTTTCTGCCTTAGTAACATTATGTATCACTCTAGGGATATCAGACCCCTGCTGATACAATGATTCAAGATCTTGTTGTATGTTATTAATGTATGTTTCCACGGCAGGGTAGGTAGTTGGTGGAACAAACCTACTTTTGCTGCGGAGACCAAACTTTTGTGGAGTGAGCAATGAAGACTCATCCACATTAGTTATTGGTATGTCTCTATTGTCTATAGTAGTGTCCAATAAAACCTGTACAGGTCGATATCCATTTGGAAACGATCCACTGGAGCCGTTAAATAAAAATTCAAACCTTTTCCCAAATACTGCCACCTGTAATTCACTAAGTTGAAATGAAGAGAGATTGAATACTACTTGTTCCCCTGTTTGTTCCTCGGGGGAAGTATTCTTTTTTTGCTTGCGCCCGTGTTTTCTGCCGCCTCTCCGTCTCCTCGGATGTCTAAAAAATGGCGTGTGTCTAGATTAGCATCCTCCCGTTGATCTTCAATTCGTGATGACCTCTCCATGTTCCGTGGTACACTTGCGCTTCTTGGCCCCTCTCTTAGTGCCATCCCAGTGATTCCAAGCGTATACTCGTCCTCTCTCATAATCAACCGTGTCTCGGTCATATTTCTGTCTCTTTTGCTTCTCATTCTCTGATTTGTATTTATCAAGTTTAATTTGCATCTGGTCTTTGAGCTCAGCAAGTTCCTGTGCTGAACTGCCAGCAGACAGCTGTTCGTAAATTTTTTGCATTTCCGTGCGTACTGATTCGAGTTCCTTAGAAATAAACTCCACAGTTAAAGTCATAATATCAAATGAACATTTGTTTAAAATTTGTGCAAACCTCAGTCGGAACTCTTCATTCCCAGCAAATAGCATCGGCCGGAGCGAGATCCGCAAGCGCTTGTTAACAAAATACTCAGCCAGCGTCTCCGCATGTAGCTCAAGATCAATGGCGCGGTGGTTTAGTCCCTCCAGTTTTCTCTGTAGTTGAGATGAATGAATATATATATATATATATATATATATATATATATATATATATATATATATATATATATATATATATATATATATATATATTACTTTCCATTAAATAGAATATAAAATTTACATCTAAGGTCCCTATAAAATACACTATGGTCATTTTACCATTAGAGAATTAATTCTCCTTTTTGGAAAGTGGGAGGACACAAAGGAGACTTAGGTGGAACAAAACAACTTTTTGCACCCCACTGCATCACCCCATATTTACTGCTGTGCAATAGTAAATATTTTGGTCACAGAGTACATGTTCATATAACACAAACATATTTCAGCATTCAGTGTATTTGTGCATTTCATTTCAAGTGGCAAGAGAATGGAAATGTGATCGATTAAAGCAGCACTCACTCCACCTGAATTTCCTATCCATCATTTAAAGTGATACTGACAAATTCTTGTAATAGGATTCTACCATTATCACCAGTAATAGTAATAGCCAGTAATAGAAGTAACAGACCACAAACTTTTTTCTAGTTGGTTCAATTGTCAGTGTGACTGGTATAACCAGTTCTTCATACTTTGCAGTTTAACAATGTCAAAGTTTAAGTACCTTGGAAGTACCACTGGGCTTGGGTGGTCTTAATGGAAATAACCCTAAATGGCCCTCATTCCAACCAATCAACACAGTCCTACAATTTATAGGAATGTGTTAGTATCACTCATAAAACAGTTCAAAATGGGAGTGAAATACCTTCTGTAGATGCTGGAGCTCTTAATCTACTAAACGTCAGTTTAAAAGTGGAAAGCATTTGGTCACACCCCTGCTAACAGTAAATACAGTATGAAGTGATTTGTTTACCTTAAAAGCACTCCATGTACAAGTAGGAAGGTTTTTTGTAGTTTTTTTTTTTTCTTTCATTCAGGTTTTGTATGTTTTAAAAATCAGTCAAGGAAAATAACTATGAAGCTAAAGGATACCTTATCTTTATCAGCAAGTTTCAAAAAGTAAAGGAAGGGAGTTATCTGTTACTAGTACTGATCAGTGAGAATTTGTCCTTGTACCATATGCATTTCAGTTAGGCATTAAAACATTCTGGTGAAATAAAATGCATGGCAAAATTCTAGCAAGATTTGCAAAAATTTTCACCATTCTTGAAAAAGCAGATTTCACTGCCAATCTGTATCAGATGATAAAAAAGTTCATCCCTGCCTGTGAGTGACTCATTTACTAAAAGTTAGCAAATTTCCACATGGACAGTAACCCATAATAATATAGATTTATTTGTTCTACCTGCAGCTAGCTATGGATAGGGTCAGACAATCTTTAGCATAGCAGGCAGAGAATCCATTGCTCTGTTGTTCCCCCTTGCCTTTCAAAGTGCAGGAAGATTTTGGTGTCTAAATCCACCATGTCTGTCAATGCTTCTGGGTGCAGGCAGACCATGAGTGGAAGTGCTGTAGGGAAGCGGATATCTGCCATTGTCTGGCCCTGGCCTAAACAAACTAAGCGAATCAATAACAGTTTGCTGGGTTAACCTCCCCAAATGTAGAGCAGCGAATCAAGTTAAGAGGCCATAATAATCAGCCCTGTAATTTCCATCCCCAGTTTAAACTATGGTATTGGCATAGTGCACATGCTCCTGGCTGGCCATCAGTTTAGAATATGCCAACGATAAAAGAGAAGTGTACAAACTAGGCACTCCTAACCCTGTAAGTTTGAATAGATGGGGGGAATGTAGTTGGGAATGGACCCAGGGGTCGTAGGCACTGAACAAAAATGTTGAAAACAAAGCTTGTTTACTTCTCCTTTATAGTGATGGGCGAATTTATTCGCCATGCGCGAATTCGCGGCGAATTTGCGCGATTCGCCGCCAGCGAATAAATTTGCGAAACGCCCGCGAAAATTCGCGGCAAAAAATCGCCGGCGTCAAAAATTTGTTTTTCGAAAAAATGGACGCTGGCGTCAAAAACGGGCGCCGGCGTCAAAAACGAGACGCCGGCGCCGTTTCGCAAATTTTTCGCCGTTTCGCGATCACTACTCCTTTATATATTGGCAAGTCATTTTTAACAGGCCTTTTTTCAATATAACAAGGTGAAAAAAAATATAATAGTCATATCATAATCTTTCTAAAACACAGCTATGTACATCTTCGGCAAAAGCCTTTATAGAATAACATATTGTATAAAAATAAAAAGACGACAACCTTCAATAGTTATTTAGTGATACATTTATGGAAAATATTAAGTTGAAGTCAGTCAGCCATAGTTACAAGACATGTCATCAGGAAAATAGATTCATCTTTAACCAATTCATGTATAACACTAGGTGGCCTGTGTCTAATACCATGTGAATCAAGTCATTGTTATGCAGGCTCAAGATATGTCAGTACGTGGAAGCAATTATCCCTCTTTATTCTTACTTGCCACAAGTCGATTTTAGTTAAGCAGAATATAATAAAGAGCTGAAAGAAATACATCTTTATGTGTGGGACTAAATAGAACATAAATGGCATCTTCATATTTTCAGTTTAAACTGTGAAAATTGCTTCTACTCTGTCCAATAAATATAGCTTTACAGTGCTGTCTTTGGAAAACAGATTGCATTTGTAAAAATGCATAGCAATACAGGAGGTCTGTTATATTCTTATATAATACACAAAAGCCATGAATATCCTGTAAATTATATCCTTATAAACGGTGAGTTCTGATGTCATCAGTTATAAACGGTGAGTTCTGATGTCATTTCTGTCACATGACTCACTGAAACTTGTGTATTATAATAAATAAAGTACCCCCAGTTGTAAAATATGAGGATATTAGAAGTTACCTCGGAGTTCGATGACCTGTATAAAAACACTCGGCCTTCGGCCTCGTGTTTTTATATGGTCATGAAACTCCTCGGTAACTTATAATATCCTTATATTTTACAAGAGGGGGTACTTTATTCACTATATAATGAGCTATTTCTTTGAAAATAGATAGATAAAAACAAAAATATTACACTTACACATCGTATGACCTGCCTAACTGCTAGTTGACCAAGAGGAAGGCAAGGAAGCCTCTCCACTTTGCCTCAGAGGGGGTAAAATTCCTTCCTAACTCCAAAATGGCAATCGGACTAGTCCCTGGATCAACTTGTTCTATGATCTTTCATAACCCTGTATTCCCTAATTTGCTAAAAAGCCATCTAACCCCCAGCCTGTACGGCTGATTCAGGGAGAGAATTCCACATCTTCACAGCTCTCACTGTAAAAAACACCTTCCAAATATTTAGACGGAACTTCCTTTTTTCTAAATGGACCTACTGGTAAATAAAGCATTTGAGAGGTTACTATACAATCCCTTACATATTTATACATATTTATCATACAACCTCAAGTTGGCCAGTCTTTCATCATAGCTGAAATTGTCCATAACTTTTACCAGCTTAGTTGCCCTTCTCTGGACCCTCACTAATTCAATAATGTCCCATTTGAGCGTTGGAGACAAAAACACTTTGTACAGTGGAAGAATAACCGCCTCCTCCTGCAAATCTATGTTCCTTTTAATACAATAAAATATACAGAGATCAAGGGTCAGATTTATCAAGGGTCGAATTTCGAGGGTTAAAAAAACCCTCAAATTTGACCCTCGAAGTTAAAACCTTCGAATTCGAAGGATTTAGCGCAAATACTTTGAATAAAAATCCTTCGATGCAATAAAATCCTTTGAATCGAACGATAAAATCCTTAGAATCTAACGATTTGAACGATTTTAAGCGATCGATCCAAGGATTTTTATTCGATCAAAAAAAAGGTTAGAAAAGTGCTGGGGAAGGTCCCCATAGGCTAACATTACAGCTCGGTAGGTTTAAAGTGACGAAGTATGAAGTCAAAGAAATTTTTAAAGAGACAGTACTTCGATTTTGGACTGGTCGAATAGTCGAACGATTTTTACTCCGAATCGTTTGAATCATTCGATCGAATATGACCAATTCGATGGTCGAAGTACCCAAAAAAATAATTCGGAATTTGACTTTTTTTTTCATTCGAATTCTTCACTCGAGCTTAGTAAATCTGCCCCCAAGTGTAATGAGGTAAGAGATACAAAAAAGTGGGTCCCACTCACCTAAGCTTGCACTCCTATTGGTTCTGCCACAGTTGAAACAACAAATGGTCCAGTTGCATGTGTACATGTGGGGGATGCAAATATTGGGAGGAGTGCCCGGGAGATCACAAGTAGGTCCCTTGAAGTCACAGCCTATGTGAACTCCCAATGCACCAGTCTGACACTCTAAATGGGTGAATAACATACAAGCACAAATCGGAGGGCAAAAGTGCACAAGGTTTGAGCATTATCTCTTATTTGCCATGACTGGAATAGACTGAATAGTAGTCTAGTGCTCCAAAAGGTAGGACCTGTGTTTTTTTCAAGAGATTGAGAGAATGTCCCTTATTAAGGAATTCAGGGATTGAACGTACCTTTTTTGCAGAGAACTTCAACACGAGGCAGACAGGCTAAGATGGTGTCAAACACAGTAACATGCAGCTGAAAAGCGAATTTCCAGGAGCCTCTTCATTCTCCGTAGTCAATCTACTGAACAAAATAAATTCTTGTCAGCTTTACTCATCATTCACTCCTCCTTCAACAACACTGACATGACAGATAGACAACAAGTATCTGACACAGAACACATCTGAACTCTTCAAATTACAAGACAGGCCTACATCTAAAATTTCTCAATAGTTTATGCAGTTGAATCCACTGCTATGACAGACATTTAGAAGACTTTGGACAGCATAAAGACAAACCTGAACTATGTATGGACAACTTGGCCTAATGTGGACAAGAGCCCCAGCAATGGGCATCTCTATTTTGCTTCCTTTTGCATTTAATCAAACAATCTTTTGGATAGGATCGAAATCTTGCAAATAAAATAAAAAAAACCTCTAAGTGAACAGGCCCAGATTTGTAGCAAGGCCACAAATGCCTGGGCCTATGGCAGCATGAATTAAGGGGTGACATGCTGCCCAGCTGCACTTGAAGTTCAGTCACATGCGGTTTACAGGGATATAGGTGCTCAGGAGATTTCTGCCCATCCTGTCCCCTGTGCAAGCGATCCAAGTGGGGGGGGGCCTCTGGAAGACAAATCTGTCCCTGTAAGTAAAGCTCTTGCATCTTACCGAGCTCTTCACAGCCTAGGGACATCTATAAACAGCACATCAAGGATAAAAAATCTCTTAGTGGCAGATTCACTAAAGAGCAAATTTTTCGCCAGCGACTGATTTGCACATACTGTCTCACACCACTTCGCCAGGCAGAAATTCGCTACCACTACGCTAATTCACTAATATGCAAATTTGCACCCTGGGTGCCAAACGCTGGTGACTTACGCTTTTCACTTGTGCCTAATGAAAATTCGCTAGTGATTTTGCTCTTAGGTCAATTTGCATACAGCGGGTAATTTAAAGTTGTATCGAGGTCTTTTATTATAAATGTTAGTGCAAATGTTTGAAGTTACCACTTTTTATTACAAATGTCCAGGGAACCTTAATAAAGACGGTCTCTTTCACTAGCAAACTGATGCCTGCGCCTGTTTTGTCTATGTCCCTGCGGATGTGATTTCTGCCAAAAAGTTGCTAACGTTAGCCACTTCGTCCTTTATTAATTCTGCTCCTTAGTAACATCTAGAGCTAGATGCCATTGAAATAACCTTCAATGTTCAGAGGAATAGTTTCCCCTCAAGATTATGCTAAACTGTAATGCACCATGCCACAATAGGTCATTATATTGCCTTACCTGGTATATTTAATAAGGTATATCTTAAGGGAACCAACTTTAAACCTGGAAACCTCACACCACTAAAAGAAATGACATAAACCACGCTCCACAGCGCAGACAGATATAAGAGTTATTCTGTAGTTTATAGATAAACACATAGAAAAAGGGTTCATTAGAAAAAATGTTTAGTCTTGCTCTTTTGACCCAACCATTCTGAGATGAGATAGCTTGTCTATTATGCCAACTAATATAAAAAATATGAAATTGCGGGGAAGGTACTTTCATAAAGGGTTTAAGTAAGAGTGTAAAAAAAACTGGCATCCTTTTTTAGTAGAAGTACTGATAAGGGTCAACAGTAAGATCCTTGGATTTAAAACAGGAACCCTCTAAATATTTGACATGAAAATCTGGTCTATATGGGAACTGGTCTATAAGTGCACATCAGCTGCACCAAAGTATGTCTCTGTACAGCTATGTGTTGTACATAATCTTATGGTTCAATTTTACAATTTTATATTCCCCCTTCTATCCTTTCATCTGCCTGTTTAAAGTCCCAAGTATTTTGTGTCCACATTGCGTTACAAGGTAACACTTACAATCAATTATGTTTCTGTTCCCATGTAAAATATAATCTGATTTGGATTATACCACTACACTTAGGGGCTCATTTTCTAACAATTTAATTTTTTTTTTCTAAATCTCTAAAAATTAGTGGCTTTTCAATTTTTTTAAAAAAGCTTGCAAGATTTATTAAGGCGCCCATTTACTTAGCTCAAGTGGAGGAATAGAAGAAAAAATACTTCGAATTTCGAATGCTCGAATATGGCTACTTCGACCATCGAATAGGATTCTTTGACCTTCGACTACGACTTCGGCTTCGAATCGAACGATTTGAAGTAAAAATTGTTCGACTATTTGACCATTCGATAGTCAAAGTATTGTCTCTATAAAAAATACTTCCACCCCCTAGTTCGCCACCTAAAACCTACAGAGGCCAATGTTGGCCTATGGGGAAGGTCCCCATAGGCTTCCTAACAATTTTCTGATTGAAGGAAAATCCTTCGATTGATGGATTAAAATCCTTTGAATCGTTTGATTCTAAGGATTTAATCGTTCGATCAAATGATTATTCCTTCGAACGCTCGATCATAGGAAAAGCGCTAAATCCTTCGACTTCGATATTCAAAGTCGAAGGATTTACATTCGGCAGTCGAATAACGAGGGTTAATTAACCCTCGATATTCGACCCTATGTAAATCTGCCCCGAAGTGTAAAAACTATGAAAACCACTAATACAAAACTTTGCCAGGTAAAAAGTTGTCAAGGTCCTATAGGAGTCAGTAGAAGCTACACCTATTGGATCATTTTAAATCAATTTGGACTGTTTTCGGCATTGTCAGAAAAGCAATATTTTGAGATAAATTTTTTAGTGCATCATTTCAACACAATTTTCCGTTCATACTTTTTTTATTCTGAACTTTTAATAACTGCCATGACATTCGTAGTTGTAGTTGGTTAAGTACTGAACCATTTTTTTTTCATTATACACTGAAACCGCTAAAAGTCTGAATCTGAAAAATCTGTCGAAGTCATGTAGAAGTCAATGGCAGATTTTCCTTTTACATTATCTGCTTTGGGTTTCGTCCGGTAATCTGAAAAATTGGGGTTTTCAGGCGATAACCCTAACATTTTGATCTATTCTGGCATCAAATCAGAAAAATTTTTGCAATTCGAGTTGTCACTCGATTTTATTGAGTCTTTTCCTGACATATATGTGTTTATGTGAGATATAGAGATATATATATATATATATATATATATATATATATATATATATATATATATATATATATATATATATATATATATATATATATCCTACTGTGTTCTAATTTTATATAGAGATTCTTGTGAAATATTAATGCCATTTACTGCCAGTTTGATACAATTGTCATTTCAGCAGCCCACATCTTTTAAAAGAATTAATACTCTCACTAGGGAGGTTATGTAGAATGGCAAAACATATTAAACCCCAAATTCTGGCTAAGCACCCTATTTACTGTCTCCATTTACATATTACATTTTAAAATTGAAAATTTTCAAACACAATTGAATGCTGGTAAAACAAAATAGCTGTGCTAGTCACTAAAATAAATACCTGATATCAATTTTTGTGTGTGGCAGCACGTATAATTAATAGTTTTTGCTTCATAACATTCGACAATCTACTGTTGCACTGTATTTGTTGAGACTAAAGGCAAGTCTTTCTCAGGTAAATAAAAGATCCCAAATTCATACATTTCTTAGGAAACATATTGACACAGTAAGAAATGTTTGTGCAGTGTACTCAATGTGCGCCAAGAGAATAAGTGACAAAGCAATGCTTTGCTGAATAAACATTTGTTTGTAGTGCTGCTGTTTAATGTCATGCACAGTAAGGTTACTGGAGAAGTAATGCAGATTCCAGTAGTATAGGCAGCCCCATGTTATGTATAAGATAGGGTCTGTAGGTTTGTTCTTAATTTGAAATTGTATGTAAGTTGAAACATATACATTTACTTATTAAATGCAACTTTATTTGCATATTTATTTTTTACTTTTCTGTGCTCTGCAGTAGACAAGACACCAGAGGGGATTGGGGCAGGTGGTTTATTA
The DNA here is from genome assembly GCF_017654675.1 of Xenopus laevis. Classification (NCBI taxonomy): domain Eukaryota; kingdom Metazoa; phylum Chordata; class Amphibia; order Anura; family Pipidae; genus Xenopus; species Xenopus laevis. Next base: position 47,797,948 of record NC_054377.1, on the reverse strand, counting down.
AAGCTAAATGCTAATAAAAGTCAAGCAAACCATATTATGTTACTATAATAGCCCCTGTCTGTAAGTGTCAGTTGTATGATTGTATGTAATTTGAGGATTCCCTGTAGTTGGTAAAGAATTAGTAACTTAAGCTCCCCAGAAACCCGACAATTCTTCTTGCCGAACGACCGATTTTAGGGAAGCCCGACCAATCCTTCGAAATTATCGTGCGGTTAGTGGTATTCGAACGATCGTACATCTTACGATTTTTAGGCCGACATCTGTCGGGAAATTGATCGGCCAGGTCAAAAAATCTTTGTCGGTCCCAATCGCAATGTTTGCAGGGCCAAGCAGGCAGCTCCCCTTTGTTTTCCTGGTAAATTGGTCTTTTTAGTTGATGGTAAATTCGTACGATCGTTCTGAGAAGATCGTGGTTTCACGATCAGGATCTGATCTTTTAAAAATCTCAACATCTATGGCCAGCTTTAGTTAATGTACTACAAGGATGCTGCCTGTTTATTGTTTGCTATGGGTTACTTAACAAGGAACTAACATAAGACCTATCATAAATATAGATATCATAAATAAATAGGATAGAAATTAAATTCTGTCCCAATATGTAATAAAACACACTATGCTTGCCCACATGTACTAACCTATAACAACCAATAAGATTACTTTTAAACAGGTGACCAGTAAATTGTACCTGCTGATTGGTTGCTGTGGGTTACTGTTTCTTGAGCAAACGGAGTGCATTTTAATATATATGGGATTAAGTCTTTTACACTTAACACTCTGGATATCATTTGCAACCTTCCCCCAGGCTGTTGCAGTATATTAATGTTATGCCATTCAAAATCAGATTGCATAGGGTTCACCAGATAACTCTCTAGCACTGTAAGAGAAGAGTAGACATTCCATGGGGCAAATTTAAAGGGCGAAATGACCATCAATAGCGAAAATGCGCCATGAATCCAATCTGCAGGGACATCTCCAATTTACTAACAGTCGTAGAGGACAATTCGCTAGCAAAAGAGACTGTCACTAGAGTAGTTTCAAGCCCTATCTCCAGGTGAAATTTGCTCAAGCAAACAATCGCTACTGTGCAAATTCACTAAAGTGGGAATTTTCAGAACGTTACATCTTTCTTCAGTTTCTTTCACCACCTTAGACCCGGTGAACTGATGGAATGAAGCTACAGCCTCCTCAATCTTATGTCAGTGTCATCATATCTTGTTTGCTGGAAAGTCATAAAATTTTTAAAAAAACACTGGCGGATTTCATATTTTAAAGCACTCTTGCCTTCAAAAGTTCTAACTTTTAAACTTTTTTGTGTTAACAATTTTTTGAACCAATTTGAAGGGCATGCCACATTTGTTTTAGGGTGGGCTCATGTCTAGGGCATTAGAGGATCCCTTTAGTCTTTATTTTTCTTCCTTGGACATTTGTAATAATAAGTGGGCACTTCAAGCATTTGCACCAACATCTTTAATAAAGACATATATACAGTATGACCTATACGTACCCACCCTATTCAAATTGAGTACTTATGAAGTTTCGTTAGGCAGAATTGAACGCTAACGAAAGATCACTATGAAATGCTTGAGGTAGCTTCACTGGTAGGCCTCGAGCCCCCCAGTCCGAAAATGGATATTAATATAGTGACTTAATATGAGCCTGATTGAATGAAGAAGTAAACATTGGCAAAAGCTACAGAGGATCTAATGTTTAACATCATGCTGCTACCCTTATTTCAGCTACTAAAGTAGTAAAGGGAGTATAGAATCAAGGAAACAAGTTGTAATTGATGAGGACTTATAAATACTGACAAGTTACAATCTGTCACAAAAAAAATGTACCAAGGTGCAGAATAATTTGCTAAATTGTGAAAATGTACTAAGTGTATTGATGTCAATGGTATTTATTTTTGACAGCAACTTTGCACAGAACACATCGGTTTACGGGCTTTTTTTTTTAGTGCAAAATACATTGGGTTTCCACGAGCATATTGTTGCTGCGAAAAAACACACAAACTTTTTCTGGGGGTTTTGTAAAAATGTGGAACTTCGCAGCAATTCCATACCTGGTGAAAACTTTAGCTCATTGATAAAAAGATAGGTGCTGGAAGCATTGGAAAATTAATATAGCAAATGTTTATAAAAATGGTCAGCAGGAGTCCTATGTAGATAGTAGAAAGGCCATTGATTTTGTTTGTAAGGAATGTAGAATGGTATTGAATATGGAAAACAAGTGTTGTGGAGGGTAGAGAAGCATACTACTGTAATTGTGCTTTAAATGGTAGAAGGCGGATAATATGACTACAACGTTATTATAGGAGAAAGCAATGACTTTGCAGCCATGGCAACACTTCACCAGGTGTAAATTCGCTAGGACAATGGCAATTCCCTAAAGTGCGAAGTTGCGTCCAGGGCGCCGAACACTGGCGAATTTTCACTAGTGTTACTTCGCCAACCAAATTGAAGATGCGCTAGCGTTGCCTAATTTGCATGCAGCGGAAATGATAAATTAACATGGAGGTATATGTTGTAGCAAATACATTACACAAGTCCAGGGAACCTTAATAAATAAATAAATAGAGTTGCTATAATGCCCTACACATGTGCTTAGTGTATAGTTTATGTTCCATTTGAAATGTAGGGGGGAACCCAGTTACCCAAAAAAAATTTACGGATCTTTGCAGGCTATCACTCAGAAAAAAAGAAAAGAAAAGGACTTAGAACAATTTTGCACTAAAAATTGAGGAAGTCCTATGCACTCCATTGCACTTTGCCTGGTCTGAACTGGCAAAGGAAAGTCTGGCAAATGAGGTAACGTTCAGTAAAATCCGCATCTTAGTGAATCTACAGAGTTACATCAGTTCACAAGAGCGAAAATTTGCCTGGCATTAGAGTGCGAATCAACGATAGCGTCTGTCTCCTTCTCTAGGGAACTGATGCCTGCAGCCGTTAGGGAAACTGCGAAGTTCCGAAATGACGTCAAGTTTTCGCTAGCGTTAATAACTTCGCCCTTTAGGGAAATTGCCCCCATGAGAGAACTCCCGAAGATATCCTGATATGCACTGGATTTCATGTAATAATCAGAAGATTTTGTGGTTTTCTGGCAAAAATCCGAAAAAATCCGAGTTTTCGGCCATCAAATCCGAAATTTTTGTAAAAATATACTGACAAATAAGGGGAAAAATCTGTGCAGATTTGGTCTGACTATTTTATCGAAAATGATCTAAAATCTTCGTATTTGGATAAATGATCCCCTCTGAAGACCTAAATTAGAATTTTTAGGTCTTCAGATCTGAAAAATATAATTATGTGGCCATTTCAATAAACCTGTACGTGGTTGAGCGCATATGGAGGGAATACAATTCTTTGTTAGAATTCTTTTAAAGAATACTATATATTCAATTGGCAGAAAACTCAATAAAATGAGTAGCATTATTGCATGTGTATAGAGCAGAACGCTTAACTAATATGTGATTCTTAATTAAATTTTGAAAATGAAACATTGAATATCAGACCTTAATGATGCTCTAGATGAAGTTTAACATTGCACCCATTTCCCATTACTCAAGTTAATAAACCCTTAAGGCTGACAAAACAAATTATTTGATGATTACACTAATTATTTTGCTGCTGTGATTCATGTTTAACACCAGAGGTAATATTAAAACGTTTCGACAGAAAAGGAATTCGGTAACCATATTCTTGTTATTAAAGAGTGCAGGAGTTAAATTCAATGTACTTCTGTAAGTGAGCTATTTTCTTTTGTTGAAAATTATAGATATTTATATATAAATTAAGAAAAATAGACAAAACATTCATAATGAGCTAATCTTTTAAGCTGATGTGTTTGATTTTGTGCCAGTTTAATTTATTAAAATACATGCAGATGAATATGGAAATCACTTAATATAGTCATTATGGGATTATTATTATTATATCATATCAATGAGTGATAAATTCCAAGGTGACAGCCTGTCAGGGCTCTAAGGGGTTTATATGCTTATTACTTTTTTGATCTCTTTACTTCAAAGATTAGTGGTAAGTAAAGAAAACCATTAATACTTATAATTACATCAATTATCAAATTGGGAACAAGAACAAAGATCTGCTATCACATGTTTTGTTACTGCTTTACACTGAAACCAATATTATGGGAAAGTATGAGTGAGAGGACAGTACAAGATTTTTTAAAGGAGAACTAAAACCTCAAAACAAATATGGCTACAATTGCAATGTTTTATACGCTGAACTTACTGAAAAAGCTGAAATGTTCAGCATCTCTATAACATTAAAAATCCAGGCTTTAAAGTTATGGACAGGATCTTACCATCTTGGATTATGTTAGGAGTGTCAATGACACTGCACATGCTCAGTGTGTTCTGGGTAACTGTTGAGAAGAAAAGCTATAAGGTTGCAGGAAATCAAACAGAAAATGAGATTTGGCTGTAAGTGATGGGCGAATCTGTGGCATTTCGGTTCGCCAAATAATTTGCCAATTTCCGGCCAAAAAAATGGACGCTGACATCCAAAATCACTATTTGCTTGTCATAACTGTTGATGGCACAATGATGCAAATTGCACTGGTTTCAGAGCTACCTTGTAATGAGAATCTGAATTAGTTACTAATCAGCCTTGTATTGTGACTTTTATGATCTATATATAATCTGTATATTGTGAGTCGGTCCCTAAACACAGATAACTGATAGCAGCACAAAGCATGTACAGTGAATGAACAAACATGAAGATGGGGAGCTACTGGGGGCATATTCAGAGACACTGAAGATAACTGCTGATGAGTTGTGGTTGCCTAGGGCTGGTGCAGAAGCCTAAAACATAATTTACAGTATTTCTACCCAACAATCACAAAAATGAAAATGAAATATGTTTTTTCATATTGAGAACTATATAAATAATTTAAATTCTAAATTATAAAATTCTGGAAGTTAGAACTACAGTCAGGTTTAATATAGCCTTTGGAGGGGGTGGTCCTTTTACCTTGCATTCGAGCTCACTCCGTTAAAACACCAGAAACACTGTCTCTCTAAATGCAGGATTTGTGCCAGTCAGTTATTTAAGTGAGCTCTAATACATCTGCTAGAAAATGAAGCCCCCCTGAAAGATATATTAGACCAAAGTGTCAAAAATCTGACATGCAACTCCTTCATGAATAGAGAAAGAAGACAAACAGATGACGAGAGAGATTGTGGGGATAGTCTTGATTATTTCAGAAGCAGTAATAAATTATTAATTTTATTTAGAAAATGTTTTATTCCAGTATGATATAACTTATATTACATTATAATGTTTGCCACAGTTCCCTTTTAGTTCTATTTTAAGTTAATCCATTTGTTTCTATAGAATGAAATGTAACTTCTTTATGAGTTTGTTGGAGAAGAAGACAGTAGACTTTGGGGTATATTTATTAAAGAGTGAAGTTAGAGGTCACCACAGTTCTCTAGAGTGAAATTCTGCCACTCTCCATACATTTATAAGGGATTTTTAAAAGAGTATCTATGAGTAAAAGTGAAAATGCATCCTTTTATTAATACGCCTTTCAAAAATCCCATAGAAATGAATAGAGAGTGGCTGAATCCCACTCTAGAGGACTGTGGCGATCTCGAACTTCAATTTTTGATAAATATAGCCCAATGGGGCAGATTTACTAAAGGGCAAAGTGGCTAACGCTAGTAACTTTTCACCAGAAATCACATTCACAGGGACAATTTACTAACAAGCGCAGATGACAATTCACTAGCAAAAGAGACAGTCGATAGCATTCGTTCTCTCTCTATCACCAGGTGATTTTTTTGCTCAGGCCAATGGTCGTTGCTCTGCAAATGTACTAAAGTGTGGATTTTACTGAACGTTACCTCTTTCACCAGAGTTGACTTCACCACCGCAGACCAGGCGACCTGCTAAAATTAACTAGATCTTCCTTAATCTTAAATTACTTACATCATAGCCTGTCTGTAGAAAATGCCTTAAAGTTGAAAAAACGCTGGTGACTAACATTTTAACATTTTTCCCCAGACATTTGAGGGCCATGGAACATTCATTTTACAGTGGGCTCATGTCTAGGGCATTATCTGATCTATTTTGTCTCTTTTGCACCCATAATGCAACTTCGCATCTTAGTGAATTAGCGTATTGATAGTGAATTTGCACCTGGCGAAGTGGTATAAAGTGTAAGAAGCCGTCACTGTGAAAATTAGCCCTTTGGTAAGTCTGCCCCTTTATCTTGGTGAGTAGTGTCATCAGGATCATATAATTTAACTGCAATTTTTGCCTAGTTTTTTATCCTTCATTATGTGCCAATCAAATTTCTTATGTTAAAATGACCCACTTTTCAGAGCATCATATAGATTTTGTCATACATTTATGGGCCGGTAGTTATGTTGTAATCTACTGTATATGTTCTATATGATTATTAACAACACCAATTTCACATGGGTAACAGCTCAAGACTTGTAGAGGACTTTATTGACCAGTACAACTGCACACGTTTGATGTTGCCATATGTGCTTTAAAAACCAATATGCATTTAAGTTAATTGGGGCTCATCCTCGCTTATTCTCGCCCCAAATTTTAAAGACAATGTTTGCACAAGCCCCTGTTTGGTGCTGTTTTACTGTTGAGTTAAATAGCAAACAGTATAAATATTCCATAAACTGTGCAGTGTATAAATTATGGAATTTTCGACTTCATGTAGATTTGTCTGTATATTGACTTTCTATAGACATTAAAGGGTGATTCACCTTTAAGTTAACTTTTAGTTATACTATGGCTAATTGAAACAACTCATTTGGTCTTCATTTTTATTTTGTTATAGTTTTTTAAATATTCTTCTGACTCATTCCAGCTTTTAAATGGGGGTCACTGGCCCAATCTAAAAACAAATGCTCTGAAAGGCTACACAAGTATTATTGCTACTTTTTATTACTCATCTTTCTATTCATGCCCTCTCATTCATATTCCAGTTTCTTATTCAAATCAGTGTATGGTTGATAGGTTAATTTGGACCCTAGCAACCAGCTGAATTGGCAAACTGTAAAACAGTTAAAAGCGAAATAACTCAAAAACCACAAATAATTATTTAAACCAATTGCAAATTGTGTCAGAAAACACGCTCTACATCACACTAAAAGTTAACTCAAAGGTAAGCAACCCCTTTAATATACCATACAGTTTTTAGTTCTGCTCATATGCCAGCTTTTAATTTGCCATTTAGACTTGGTGAGTGTGTTTTTACTAGGGCTTTAGGGGCTTATTTATTATGCTGTATAAAAAGTGAAGCATCCAATCAGCAATTACATTTCAACAGTTCGAAAACAAAAGCAAAGATCTGATTGGTTGCTATGAGGATCATCACCAGTAATATTTTACTCCACTTTTTACAGAGCACTTGGTGGATGGTATTTTGGTTTACATCTTCAATTAGTGGTGAGATCAAGGGGCACATTTACTAAGGGTCAAATTTCGAAGTGAAAAAAACCATCGAATTGCAGTAATACGATTTTCCAAGTCGAAAGTTTTTTTTGATAGAATATGGCCATATGCGATCAAATAAAATTTTTGATCGATTAAATCATTCGATTCTAACGATTTAATTGATCAAACGATTTTCAAAAGAAAACATAGACTTCTAAAAACTTAAAGCCAAATGTTGGCTGTAGGTTCTAGGAGGTCACCATAGGCTAACATAGCAATTCAGCAGGATTAAGGTGTCAAAATCAAAGTTTTTTTAAAGAGACAGTACTTCGATTTTCTAATGGTTGAATATTCAAAGATTTTCCAATTCGAATAGAAGTCGAATTTGGCCTATTCGATGGTCGAAATACCCAAAAAATTACTTCGAAACTCATAGTTTTTGAATTTGAAAATTCACTTCGACCCTTAGTAAATGGGCCCCCAAGTGTTCTTCCACTATCCTTTTCACATTTTTTCTAAATGTTTCAAATTTCAATGTGACAACCTTTTTTAGCCTCTAATAGTTTTGTTTATACCCTCCCAAGTTAATTAGTAAATGTATTGGTAACTTCGACAATTCATATACACTACTTTTTCAACCAGTGCACTGTAATGGGTTTAAAATTTGGAAACTATTTACATATGGACTTAATTATCAGTCCTATAATTATTCATTTTTTTCCTAACTAATAATCCCTAACCCCTTAAAAGTTGTTCAAATCCTATAAAAGCATATGATATAAACACAAGACTGGCAAGAATGATTTAATTTATAGTCCACGCCTACTGTACATCATATATTGATCAAATTTACCTGCATATTTTTTTTTTAAATTTATTTGCCTATAAATCTGAAAATGCCTATTCAGAAAAGCATAAAATTATGTCAAGCATCTGAATTAAAGCAATTATTTCAGTTCTTGTCAGAATCCATGAACTTTATATACGGTACTTTGAATTTGCTTTTGCAGTGTTCTTATTATTGAATTTTATGCTCTTTTATCTCATCATAGATTTTAAATAAGGACCAATTAAAAAAGGAATGTGACATTTCTGTTATAGTAGCAGCATAATAACATTATGCATGAATTTTATCATCATGGAATTCTTCAATTTATTTACAGATCTATTAACACAACATCATAAATTTTCCCAACATTGTGCTTGTAGGATATAATATGCACTTATTTAATTTATAGTCCTTCATTCTAATTTACATGAAGATTTTAAATCCTAGAGCTGTTATATTTTTGTATTTTTCTGGCAATAGTATTGTTTCCCTATTTTTATAAAAGTTAAACAAAGAATCAAATTGTTTATTTGAATGTTAATGAATAAATCATTACATTGGGTTTCCCCCTCAAAATAAATGTAAAGAGATGTTTTTAATGGGTGAAGAGGTATTTTTTTAGAAAATTATCTACAAAATTCTCAAAGAAAATTTGAAAAAGCCAATACAAGTGACTACAGGGATGGGATCCATTATCCAGAATTGATATTCACAATGTTCTAAATTACTCATACCCATAGACTCAATTTTAATTAATTAATTCAAATTTTTTAAGAATGATTGCCTTATTCACTGTAATAATAAAACAGTATTCTGTACATGATTCTATGTGATCCTTATTAGAGGCAAAACAATCCTATTGGGTTAATTTAATGCATATATAGTTTTTTTTTTATCAGATTGTAAAATTACAGAAAGAACCCAAGTCCAGAGCATTCTGGATAACAAGCTCAATACCTGAATAGTTATGTGACATAAGTAAAATATCTCTTAATAATTATTGGACTTATATTGGAAACCTACATAATAAAATATAAAGTGCATTCATATGACGCTCCCACATTTTAATATACCAATAAAGTAATCAAGCAAAGATAAGCAGCCCAAAAGCATGAGCACAGTGTGGCTTCAAATTAAATAAAGGAAAAAGAATATAAATAGTATCAATCATGTTTTTTTCCAGTGTACCCAGTTGCCTGTATCACAATAACTTTTCTGCACATATTAAAAAAAAATATTATTCTCTATGTTTTACTTTTCTTTAGTGTTTTCTTTAACAAAGAAAGGTGGTACAATTTTTACATTCTTAAGTAATCAATTGTAGGGCTCATCTGCCAATAGTGTGGCAGGGTACAAACAGCAAAAGATCAAAGCCCCATTTTTATTTCACTTTGCATCCTGCAGTTACCCCATTATATGTAGGTCTTTACATTCCAGAATAAAATGTAAAGATTTGCACCTTTCCCATAAATACAGTGCAAGGCAATCTGAGAGTACTTTGGTGTCCTCTTAGATGCCCCATAGCTTGCACATCATTTAGATGAGCAAGATACGGTCTGCTTATATGCACAGGGTACTAGGGGACTGCATATGTTCTGCCTGCTGACATTGTGCTGAACTGGAGCAAATATGCAGAAGAGTCAGGAGCATGTTTAGACACTAGCGGGGGAATGTAATAAAAATCACTAACGGAAAAACTATTCGCAATGCGAAAAGTTATGCCTTTGCGCGAACAAATTTTGCTTTGTGCGAATTTAATATAGCTTTTGCTAGCCTGGAAACTGTTTAGCGACCACTTCCGACAGTGAAAGACCGTTTGCGAATTTTATAGTTTGCACCAATGCGCAGTCAATGTAATAAAACTTCTTACTGAAAAAGTCGTTATGTTTGCTCGAAAAGATTACGACACCTTCAAGCACTTCTTATGAGTGCGCAATTAAAATTCGCATTGCGCAATTAAAATTCGCAATGCAATAACAGTTTCAGGAACAATATTACATTGCGAGATGTGGATTTTTAGTCTTATTGGTGAAAATTGTTTTGCTCTTTGCGACTTTTATTACATTCCCCTGTAGAAGCTTTAATAACATCAATTCATGCAACATTTGTAATGTTTCATCCGCTTTCATGAATAAGACCTTATACTGTACTTACAGTATATAATTGCTAAGGAAATTACATTTGTTTATGTCTAATGATGACATAACTAAAAGTGTCCAGTAAGGGATCGTTTAATACTTCCACTGACACATTTATTTCAATCCCATCCATTTGATTTTGAGGGAGATATTAAAGTGTATTCATCTGAAATTAAACCTTATACCTTTAGTACTTTAACATTGTATATGCTTGTTATTTATCATTTTTCCCATAAAAGTATTTGCTCAATGCTTTTACATAACCCATTTGATCCCCTATGTTAGCATCAGAAACTCTAACTCACAGACTGAGAAGGGATAGTCAGGTTGGCAATACAGTCAGGTTTAGAAACTTCAAGTTACAATTACAAATGCAACACTATCAGCGAAAAGCAATCAATGTGACCTATAGGTGAATGTTAATGAACATTAATATTTTGAAAAGTTGTTTTTTAGTGTCACTATAACTAATAGTTTTATCAGATTATCCTGAAATCAATCATTTTGTGTGATAACAAGTTTGGCCACTTTTGTATTGTTCCTAAAGCTCTTATCTTACTATTACAATCTTCCCTGATCTTCATTAGAAATTCTTCAGTAAAACAAAAGGCAACACTCTAGCCTAATCGAATGAAACACAACAGTGGTCATTATCAAGCAGGCTAATAAAATCATTTGTCATGCTTGAAATGCTATTGGTTTTATTTAGTACTTTAGCTGCAACTTGTATTTTGACTATTTTCGTCTGGTTTTGTTTTAATTGCAAAACTATAAACAAATTAAATTCACGGAGACATATCTTTCACATGAAGACACTAAGGGATGCTATATATAAGGAGGATCATTATATTTTTTCTTTTTAAAGCTTAAAATAGTAGTATTACAAAGCTAAATATCACTTGCTTTTAAGATTATTTTCAATATATGCTGAGAGCATAGTAACAATAACCAGAGAAATAGAACAGTGTATCCTTATAGCCACTCTGGGATGATGGCTGTTTTCAAAGGATTTTATTCAATCATTTCTGCCTTTGGGTGCAGCGTGGAGCTGCATTCTGCACCTACCAAACACAGAACTAATCATTATGATGTTCATGCCATTCAGAGTTTGCAGACTCAGTATTCAGTGCAATGGAAATGTTCCGTTCCAAAGAAAAAAATAAAACACAATTTTCACATTAGTGGCAATTTATTTCTAAAGGTAACCATCTGTTGTGGAAAACAAGAACCTTTTTTCCTTATGAAACAATGGAGGGACTGCCACTTATGTTTCAAAACTTGTTGCTGCATAAAGTATTAGCTGAGAAATCTATTTTCTATTCAAGGATATTGGGCTTATTCGAGGATTCAAAACTAGTTATCTTGGTTGTTCTCTAGATACAGGTACAACTTTATGTGACCTTATTTAACCTTCTATGCTTACTTTGTAACAAATGTATTAAAATATACGTCAGAAACTATTAACACATTTGCCCCCATATTGCACAGTGATTGCCATATATAGTACTTAATAAGCGTTAATGGAAAACACAACTCGATCCTTCATAAATCTGCCCCTAAGTATACTAAAAAAAATCAACCAAACATTAAATAAACTCAAGAAGATTGTTTTGCCTCCAATAAGCATTCATTATATCTTAGTTGGGATCATGTATTAGGCACAGTTTTATTATTACAGAGAAAAAGGGAACCATTCAAAAATGTTTGAATTATTTGATTAAATTGAGTCTATGGGAGTCTTTCGTAATTCAGAGTTTTCTGGATAAGAGGTTTCAAGATAAATAAAATAAATAAATAACTCGAAAAATCAGGTTGGAAAAAGACTCAATAAAATCAAGCAAAAGCTTGAATCGTACAATTTATCAGATTTGACCTCCGAATTGCTTTTTTTGGGTTTAGCCTAAAAACCCAGAATTTTTCGGATTATTGGACCAAACCCAGAGATTGTAAAATTAACATCTGCCATTAACTTTGGACTTTTTCAGGGTATAATGAATCTCAAAAAAAAAAAATTTTCCTCGTGGTCCCTCAGTGTCCTGCGTAAATAGGCGCAGCATTGCACAATTTGGAATGGAAGGCTGGAAGAATGAGCAATTCTAAATTTTCCAAAAAATTCAAATGTCTCAAATCCGGTAGATGCAGCACTGTTGTGCCTAAGGAACCTCCCTACAATCATGGCAATTGCGTTCAAAACTGTACTTTTCACACTGCGTCAGGGTAAGTGAATTCGCCATATTGGTTTTATTACCTAAGTTTATACAAAGCTTGTATTGTGGTTATAAAAATAAATTCTATTAGAAATCAAACAATAAAATAAACTATAAGAAAATGGAATTTGATAATGGTCATCTAAAAAAATATTCACAATATTTACCAACAGGTTTTTGGTTCTATCAAAAATATTAACATGCATTTCATTCAGCATTTGAGTTAAATGCATTATTACAAGGGAATAACCTTTTGAGTTAATTTAGCATACATAAATGACCTATGATGTGAAATTTTTGATTTCTCTTATGGCTTATAGTTGCTACGAATCGATATACCGAACCCAGACAACAACAGAATTTGTGGAGCATTCGGTGGCTGGGTTCATAAAGTCGTCATTTACTGGGTATATTAAAAAACATATACATCATAGCTGTGACATATACCCCACCCTTGACGCATTTTGTGGCGTCTCGCCACTTCCTCAGAAGCATACCGAACCCAGAACAAACCCTAATGTCCTAGTAACAGCTCAGCCTTCCACCTATAACAACCACCTTTCACTTTGGGAGAAGCCCATTGCTACTTGGGTGCCGCCAGAATCTTAATATGAGAGGACCAGGGAGAGAGTTCGGGACAGGCAAGTGAACCACAAGTTATCCTGGATTGGAAAACAAGAAACGAAGTCGGGGTCACAGGCTGGGTCAATATATCAAATGGGCAGCGCAGTACAAAACAGAATGGTAATCGGGGTCACAGGCCGGTCAATATACAAAACGGGCAGCACAGCACAAAACAGAAGTCAGAATGGTAATCAGTCACAGGCCGGGTCAAAAAGATATCCAAAAGGATCCAAAAGAATGTTCAAACACAGGCAGGGGTCAGGACAGACAGCAGACAAGACTTGGTCAAGAATAGGGATGTAGCGAACCGCCGAGTATGTGTTCGCGAACGCCGTTCGCGAACACCAGCAAAAAATGCGAACAGTTCGCGAACTGTTCGCGAACTTCGAACATCCGAAAATCGTTCGATTCGAACGATCGTAGGATTTTTAATCGTTCGATCGAACGATTTTCGTTCGAATCGAACGAAAATCGTTCGATTTTAGCGATCGAATGGTCGAACGATTTTGACGAGAACGCCTATTGGCGAACGTCGCGCGACGTTCGCGAACTTGCGGCGGACGCGAACAAGTTCGCCGCAGAACAGTTCGCTACATCCCTAGTCAAGAACAGGCAGGATCAAACACAAGTAGAATTACAGACAATCACACCCAGGAACTAATGAATAGACCTTTACGTTGGGCAATGATTTCCACACAGAAAGTTCTTTAAATATTTGAATTTCACGCCGGCCGGTGACGTCATGCTCGGGAACTTCTGGATATAGCCAGAAACAGTTGAACGTGCAAAATGTGGAAGATTGCACATTTGCCAGAAGGGCTCCCAAGAAGGCGGATGCGGGGGATGTCCCTATAGCAACCCCAGGGAGAGTTGTTACAATAGTACTTTGACATAAATTTGTTTTATATGCAGTATTTGGTTGGTTAACAAATATGTATCAGGACATAGACATTATGTTGAAATCAATACTATATGAATGGAGCTTGAAACAGAAGAATAAGTCAGTATCAGATGCTTGCTTTATGTTACTTTTCAATCATTTACAGTATCTGCTTTTAATTTCTTGTGTTCATTTCAAAGAGAGAGAGAGAGAGAGAGATTTTGCAGTGGAAAAAATCATTCCCTTAAGCTCTGTCGGCCTGCTGGATTCCATGTGGCAGGCTAGCAGAAAATGCACCATTGAGAGAAGGGACTAGCAAACACTGACTGTGGACAAAATATTAACATTATTCTAGCAATTTTGTGCAGACAGATGTAATGAAATTTTGTGCAATAGTATTGCAACACCTGGAATTCTGAAATCTGCCAATCCTTTATACAAAGCCTTTGTTTCATACATCCATGTTGGTAGAAAACAGTTTCATTGGGTTTGTAATGCTTAAATGTTGTTAGTAGCCTTAAGAAATGGTGCTCTGGTTCATGGAAGGACACCTTATCTGGAGAACTCAAGGTCCCACACATTCTATATAATAGACTTCATTTCTGTACTAAAGTTCTTTGTATCACCCACAATATAAGCTACAGTAGTAGCTTTGCACATTATTTAATTGTGCTTATACATAGGAAGCAGTAAAAAGTTAGGGTGTAGAGGATATATATATATATATATATATATATATATATATATATATATATATATATATATATATATATATATATATAGACATATATATATATATAGACATATATATATAGACATATATATATATATATATAGACATATATATATATAGACATATATATATATATATATATAGACATATAGACATATAGACATATAGACATATAGACATATAGACATATAGACATATAGACATATAGACATATAGACATATATATATATATATATATATATATATATATATATATATATATATAGACATATATATATATATATAGACATAAATATTATAACATATTTTTTTTTCTTCATAATTGCAGTGACTTTGCATCCATGGAGGGAGATATGACTAATGCAATTTTCCAACCTGAGTGTGCACTTCATTGTAAGTTGGATGCTATTGCAAAGAAAATTGCATCCCTCCAGCACATGGAATCAAAATAAAGTATAAGAGTATGCTGTGCAGACTGGTCTAAAATTGGGGGTTCAGGACAACTTTTGCATGAAATTTCTAGCCCAACATCCTTATACTGTCGGCTTCCTCCTCCGACAGCCTCTATTTATAAGTGCCTGCCTATCCTGCACCTTTTGTGACATAAGATATGGGTCGATCAGACACGGGTCTATAAATAGAGGGGACTTGCTGGGTCGGGTAGGGTTTGGAGCAGACAGGTTAGGGTTGAGTGTGGGGCAACTTTTTGTCAACTGGCACATCCCTAAGTATATGCCAAATTTGCCTGAGATAAGTGATAAGGTAGGAGTGTGACTTGCTAACAGTGTGCCCGACACCCGTAATATGTGGTCTATGTGTAACTCCCTGCACATCCCAGCAGTGTGTGTCCCTTTGAACACCTTACCCTCCATTGAATCCTGTGGGTTCCTTTGCACACAGATCAAACAGGATGAAAGTGATAGCAGTCCATAAGGTTGCTTCAAACAATAAAATGTTTATTGAACAATTGGCAGTAGATCTTGGTAACAGCATTCAGGCAGCATACAATTTTAAGGTACATGGAAAACCTTCACAGATTGAAATATTGCAAAAAAGATCCCTCTTAAAGGAAAACGATACCCACCGAACAATGTAGGTCTCTATAAAAATATATTGCATGACACAGCTCATATGTAAAACCCTGCTTCATGTAAATAAACCATTTACATAATAATATGCTTTTTTAGTAGTATGTGTCATTGGGTAATCATAGATCAAAATTTGTCATTTTAAAAAATAAGGGCTGCCTCCTGGGTTCAAGACAAGAGATGTAAATGGGCAATATTTAGTGATGGGCGAATTTGCGCCGTTTCGCTTCGCCAAAAAATTTGCGAAATTCGCGAAACAGCGAAAAATTCGCGAAATGGCGCCAGCGTCTCGTTTTTGACGCCGGCGTCCATTTTTTCGAAAAAAAAATTTTGACGCCGGCGAATTTTTTCGGCGAATTTTCGCGGGCATTTCGCGCCTGCCGCGAATTCGCGCCTGGCGAATAAATTCGCCCATCACTAGCAATATTTACTTAAATATATATTCCAGTTTGGTAAGATTTAATATGCCAATTAAGTATTTATTTTGGGGTATACTTTTCCTTAAAGGGGTAGTGCCTGTCTTGGTGATTTTTCCGGGCACAAGGGACCCCACGGGGTATCTTGCTCCTTGGCATTTTTCCTGCTCCTGTGTCGTGTCCCTGTCTGGCAGCATGATCACCGCAAGGGTGCTAACAACAATTACTCTCCTTGTTGGAGCCAGAAAGCTACTTACTAAATACACTGCCTCTAACTGTTGCTCCTAGAGCCACTATTGCAGATCTTCTTCCATGAAATAAAACTCACCGTAACCAAGGTCTGGCACTAGCTCAGACCCTCCTGTACCCACCTCCCCACAAGGTAGGATCCAGGAAGAGAGAGCCATGAGCATGTGTGCTCTCCCTTTTATATTTTTAAACACTGCCACATACTGGGCAAGCAGTGATACAGATCAGATTACAATAGACCCAGTAAAGGAGACAATAGCTGCCTGGGTGATAGCTGACCACTTTCAAAATAAGCTTAAGCTTTTGAACTCTTTCACATGAAAGATTCTACCAAAAAAAAACCCTGATTTTCCCAGCGATACTCTATTTCACTAAACCATCCAAAAAGCTTTTACAGAATAAGAAATTCTTAATTCAATGGCAGTATTCCTTGTGTATACTGTATATGCCAATCTGTCATCTGCAACTTGTAGGTGTGTTCGCTGTGACATGGGATGTTAGCACACATAGATACAAAAACTGTATACTTTAGTGTTTCTGATCTGTAAGTGCACACACTTACTCTTTCTCTGCTGGTGTAAATACGACAGCAAAGGGTGATTTCCACAAACACACAATATGACTTTTATAGGTTTTGGTTTGGAATAGATTTCTATGCAGTGCACTGTACTATAAACTAGCAACTGCTTAGTACTTATGCCTAAATTTATGACATGCTATCTTCCGTTTTATACTGTAAAATTGCCACTCTCATAACATAATGTTCCTTCCTGAAGTAATCATTTTCTCCTTTGTTTCTATAAAGTACAAATATGTTTAATTTTGGCTCTGATTTTCCTGGTGATATATTGTTGTAATATCTCCTTTAGCGATAGTAACTATTGATTGCTTACAAAATCATTTTAAAATATAGCATTATGAAACTGTATGGTGTTTTCAACAATCATGTTGTTGAATATTATTTATTAAAGAATAAACATATCCCCACAGGTTTTTTTCAAGACTTTGCACTAAATAACGTCCCCTGCTTTACTATAGAAGTTTTCAATTGTAAAACTTCAACAATAATTTTTTTTTAAAGAAATACTTTATTTAGTATTTAAAAACAATATATGACAATTAAATTAGCTACTGTAACATGGAAGAAAGCAAATTGAATTTTCCAAATAATGAAATATATATATTGTATTGTTTAAAAACAAGATAGGATCATTATTGAAAACAAGCGCAGTTGCGGCCACACACATTTCACAGCAGCAATTGCATGAAAAAATCCCATGCATTAATGTTACGGTCAAAAGGTGCCCCTAGGATTTTCATATAGTTGCACTTGGTGCCACTTGGTCAATCTTGCCTCCTTTTGTATATTGAAAGTAGTACATCTATCGATGCAGGGGAACCCTGGAGCTGCCGCCACCCTCAAAGGTGGTAGTAGCTCCAGGGTTCCCACAGCAACCTGGGTCAATCATTACCGCATGCTTGGGCAAATCAGGGGAACACATAATTTTGACAGTGAACACTGGAAGAAATGCTGTATGGATTTAGAAAATTCTCAAGGCAACTCCATCTGTTTTTTATTGAAGCACACAAGCCAGTGTACAAGTGTGTTAATTTTAATACATTTGATTATGGAAAAAATACTGCATAAGTAAAAAATGCACTAAATTATATTTTGCATGCTTAACTTGCAGTTATAAATGACCCCTTATATGTAGAAATAAATATACAGTGAATAATGTACCCCCCTATTGTAAATTATATAGTGAATAAAGTACCCCCTCTTGTAAAATATAAGGATATTATAAGTTACTGAGGAGTTTCATGGCCATATAAAAACACGAGGCCGAAGGCCAAGTGTTTCTATACAGGTCATGGAACTCCGAGGTAACTTCTAATATCCTCATATTTTGCAACTGGGGGTACTTTATTTATTATAATACACACATTTCAGTGAGTCATGTTACAGAAATGAGATCAGAACTCACCGTTTATAACTGATGACATCAGAACTCACAGTTTATAAGGATATAATTTACAAGATATTCATGGCTTTTGTGTATTATAATAATATATTAGTTATGTGTTTCATGGTCACACCGAAGGCTAAGTGCTTTTACACAGGCAAGGAAACTCAAAGGGACTTGGGGAAGCATATGGGAATGGTCAAATTTCAAATTCAAGTGAGTTTTTGAAATCAAAATTTTTTATTCAAATCACATTTTTTAAACTTAGACGGATTTAAATGAGCCGACAACTTGAATCTAATATGATCAAACTCGATTCGAGTTTTCTCTCTGAAAAAAACTCAGTTGTCAGGAAGGCTGCAAACATCACCAAATTGATCTCTGCACCTCTCCCATTTACTTTAACAGTAATTTGGCATGTTTTAGGTGGCAAATAGACATATTTGAATTTTTAAAGGGCCAGAGTATGATAAATCTCGAAAATTTTATTTAAATGTTTTTAAAAACTCAATCATACTTGGACAACTCCCTAGTTGAATTTGAGAGTTTTAACTGTAAAAAAATTGGAAAATTCTAATTTGACTCTTGATAAAGCTGCACCTTAGTATCCTTATATTTTTTCAACAGTGGTTACAGTATTTATTATAATGTGCAAGGTTCAATGAGTCATGTATCACAAACGAAATCACTAGGCATCCATCATAACTGATTATTAGTGATGGGCGAATTTATTCGCCAGGCGCGAATTCGCGGCGAATTTGCGCGATTCGCGGCAGGCAAATAAATTCGCAAAACACCCGCGAAAATTCGCGTCAAAAATGGGCGCCGGCGTCGAAAACGGGCGCCGGCGTCGAAAAAACGGGCGCCGGCGTCAAAAACGAGACGCCGGCGCCGTTTCGCGAATTTTTCACGTTTCGGCGAAGCGAAACGGCGCAAATTCGCCCATCACTACTGATTATATCATTAAGCACCATTTACATGGCATTTACTGGGATTCAAGTGGTGGCCAATACAAGGGCAGCCAAGTTTGGGAGTTTTAACCTTAAAAACAAGCAAGTGGCAGGTAAAACTTAGTCCCTTTGTAAAATTCATAATGAAGCAATA
The DNA here is from genome assembly GCF_017654675.1 of Xenopus laevis. NCBI lineage: Eukaryota > Metazoa > Chordata > Amphibia > Anura > Pipidae > Xenopus > Xenopus laevis. Next base: position 47,778,292 of record NC_054377.1, on the reverse strand, counting down.
TAATTTTTAATGAATCAGATGAGAGCGAGTGTAGGACTGGCCAGATATGGGATGACTTTGACGTAGTTGGCCAGCTTAAATATATTGCAATATATGGACAAACAATCCCTGTTCTGTTTAAAAGGATTCTTGTCATGATTTTTATAAAAATAATTCACTTAACAATATAACCAGCACATGTATTTTTTTAGTTGTAAAATTGGTGTTTAGGTGTCATGTCTGAGTGCTGGTGAATATTTAGCAGTTTGAAGCCTATATGCTGGATAACCCAGATGACACACATTTACTGCAGGATTAACATCAGAAGCCATGATAACGTGAAGGAGGTTTAATAGTTAGAATGAAAACAACAATAAATAGGAGAGCAAAACGGAGAAACCAAATACAGGCCTGGGTAGAGACAGAGCGAAATCCAGTAACAAGCTGAGAAGGTCAGGGCTGGTGGAAGAATAGCAATGTCCGAATGTTAGGCAAGTTCAGTGGCAGAGGGTGAAAGAAATTCTAACCAAATGTCGCTCCCTAAGGAAGTCCCTTAACCGACAGCCGATGAGCCACTCGGTATAAATGTGCTGACAACTCCTATAAATAAGAGATTAATTCAATGCTCAAAGAGAGAGACAAAAAGAAATGAGTATGTTGCATCGCACTATTTGTAGATTTGTGTAAGTGATTGTGTCCTCAAAAGATGTTGTGATCAACCAATTCATTGTGAACAAACAAGTAAATTGATTGTGTTAATTTGTGGAAATTGCTTTTGTAATTAATAAAATTGCATTAATAAAGTGAAAATGGTAAAATTCATTGTGGAATGAAAAACTTTTAAAGTGCGAGGTGCTTATTGTGGACATTGATACATGATTGGACCCACGACATATGACCCATGGATGAGAAACCAGATAAAATATAACTTTTATTGACTCCTAAAATTCATAAGTTGTGAGGGGGAATTAATTGATAAAATCACTTAAAAAACAATTAAAAGAAAGGGTGGAGATTCGATCTGGTATGTATGTAAATGGGGATTACAGCGTAATTAATTCATTAGACTGTTCCCTTCTAGATCCTATGTCACCCAATTACCCTATAATGAATTAATGGGGTACATAGAGAACATTGCTGAGCAATTGTGACAGTGGTATGGTGATGGGTTGAGTACAGAGGACCTTTTGTCGACAGTCCTAGGCACCTGCAGCTAATGGGCTTGTGCACATATATTTCCCGACACACATTTGACATTTAGCATCCGGCACTTTGTTGGCTCCCACAGGCTTGCACCTAATGGTGGCCAGACAGTTTTGCAAAGTAAATAGGATTTTGTATCAATTTTATTATTGTCTGAAAGGATCTACTATAGGGCCTTATGATACTGGTTCAAATTTTGTCCATTAGCACCGTAACAGGGCAGTAGAAGTGCTATAGTTCCCCTAATACTTTGCTCACCCTGTCACTATGTTGCCCTTTTTACCTTTGTATTGGTGTGGGGTGCTTACATTTTTGTCACTGAAAGAAGTTAGCAAGATAAAGCAGGACCTCCCATCTGTTATGAGCTGTGCCCCTGTCTGTGTTTGCCACTGGGTGACTCACATTTGGGGACGGTGCAAGCAAAAAAATTGAACGTTTGGTGAGTATTGGGTCCTCTGCCTGAGTGCTTCATTTTAAATAATTTCTACCTTTGTTCCAGCTACAGCATGTTCCACTCTCTACATCACAGACTGTATTTCCAAGTATGACCAAGCCTGCCACACAAAACAAAAAATTAAAACAAAAGATAATGCAAGTATTTAGGGGGCACATCCTCTCTATTTGCTGGATATTTTGTACATCATTCTCACATCTTAGCCTATACTGTACATGAATATAAAGGAAAACACAGTGATCCTTACTATATTCATCAGCCACCTGAAGGCCATGTGGTATGAAAGCCGAGTAGCAAGACATTTATTAATGTATATTTTAATGTAAAGTATGACAACAGTTATGCTTCACACTTGAAAGCAGAAATATTAAATTCTTATGCATCATAAATTTAAAAGTTCACTTAAATTAATAGTTAGGATCCAGAAGAATGTGGGCCATGGATCTAAAGAAAGTGTTGATAAGCTGTGCAGTAAATTAATATAACGTGTGTGTTATTATTTTGAATATCATGTTTCAGACCAAATCAGTGAGATAAAGTTCAAAGGAAAACATCCATAAAAACAGTGCTATTATAAGAGCAATATCTACAAATGAGATAAATACCCATGTCCAGTATGTCTTGGTTTTCTCTCTCCTGACTCAAAGACCTAATTTCAAATGTTTATTATTTATATCAAGGGTTATAGGAACAGAGAGCAAAGGAAGCTTGGATAATGAAGTAGGGTCATAACCTCCTTCCATTAAACCAAAACCAGAGAAAGCTATGTGCCAAATGGCTAATTAATGATTCAATAAGCATTCTGCATGGTTGCCCTCTTGAATGCATTTTTGCAGCATGCATCTGTTTAATTGTGATTCACCATTTAGCGCTTAGATTCTACATGTAATTTTCTTTAAAATCAAATTTATTTTTTCTTAAATAGGCTTTCTATGCCATTTTCTATCACAAAAATAGTCATTTCTATTGATGAGTGAATTTTTTTGCTAGAAATTAATTTATAATCGACATCTGAGAATATTTTGGTGAAACCGTCGCAAAATTTTGCAGTGAATATAATATACTCCAATGTATTTTAGATGAAAAACATCTCCATAAAAAAAACAATTCATTGATTTGCGCATTTTGCAAATTTTTGCTCATCACTACACCTTTAAAAAATTGATAGTATAATTAGCGAAACTTCAAAAATTTGTGAAATTCACAAGTCAATAGGAGAAACATTTTTTCTCACAGCTATTTTTCTTGCACTAAATGCCAAATGAAAAGTCAATGGGTGTTTTTTCTTGTGATTTTTTTGTCCAAATGCATTAAAGTCAATGGGTGTTAAATTGTGTTTTAAAAAGGTTGTATACACTGTTCGATGTTCAACCACATTATATTTGGACTGTGTTCTAGACAAATTGTTGAGACTGAAAATAGTTTGAGTATTAAAAATTTGATTCAGATCTGAGGGACACAAGGAACAGATAAAAATTGCAGCCACTTTTTGGTATAAAGTCTCCCATTCATGTCTAGATCACCACTAATATTTCTGTACCTAAACAAATAAAATAATATATACATAAGTATAACCAAGTTGTAAACAATTAGAAGTTTAGACTGCTTAGTAATTACTTCACTTATAAGTTTCAATAACATTATAATACTTTACTGTTCCCCAAGCAGAATAGAATTACAGAATATTAAATTATTTTAATTCATATATGTACCATCAGTACTTATTTACAACCTAACCCGATGTAACAAAATGAGCGAGCAATTTTAATAATTTTATATTCACCTGTATAATTACATTCTTTATTTTTATGGCACAAACATACTTATTATTAATGATTTTAATTATACCAATTCAATGTTTTTCATCTTGTATTTGCATTTTCCATTTCAATACATTTAATCTAGGCTAGTTTGTGCTCAAAAATATATTTAAGACCTCTATTACAAACACAGCATGAAAGATAAAATATAATGCAGTCCCACAGCCAAACCTTTTAATCTATCATATTATTCACAATAATCTGTGCAGTGTTGATTTGCCGGATTTTAAAAGTTCTGTGTAATCAAGTACGTGGCAACTTACACTAATAGAGCTTTTCATATGTAATAAGATGTGAAGAAGTAATCTTTTAATCATTTCAAATGCCATCACATCTTTGTATTTATTATGTTTTTAATGAACTTCTGCATTTATTATAAGCCCTATGAAATTGTCAAGTATAACAATTTTTACTTTTGCTGTTGGATTTATTTACACGTGTACAATATTAGGGGGCATTTACTAAAAAACTTTTTCTCACTCTAATAAAAAAGAAATTTGCTTTATTTACCAATAATTCTTTTCGAAAAAGTCTGGTGTGGAAAAACGTCTCAACAAAACCATATGTCAATTTGAAATGTGTGAATTTTTCAAATCGATGCTTTGAAAACTTCACTTTATTGAATTTTTTTTTTATCAGATTATTGAATGAAAACCAATGCAAACAGCCTGAAACTATCAAGAATCCAGAAGGTAAAAAAACATGTTACAATTGTTAAAGAGACTGTCCTTTACCATTGACTTCAACATGATTTCGATTTTAGCTTGAGTATTAGCAGCTTTTAAGCATTATAATTTTGAAAAATTTGAGTTTTCCCCCCTTCTAAAAATTCAAGTTTTTTCACTTTAAAAACTTGACCAGAAAATTTTGAGGTTTAATAAATAGGCCCCTAAGGGTTGAATTTCGAAGTGCAAAATACTTCAAATTCGAATATCGAAGTCAAAGTATTTTTCACTGAATTTGGCCATCGAACGATTGAAGTAAAATAGTTTGATCGAACGTTTCGAACAATTTTAGTGTACGATCGAACGATTTTACTTCGATGTGTGAAGACTTAGAAAAATGGTCAAGCAGGTCCCCATAGGCTAACATTCGGCACTTCGGCAGGTTTAATTTGGCGAAGTATTGAAGTCAAAGTTTTTTTTTAAAGAGACAGTACTTAGATTATCGAATGGTCACATATTCGAACAATTTTTACTTTGAATCAAAGTCGAAGTAAATTCAAAGTCGTAGTATCCTATTCGATGGTCAAAGTATCCAAAAAATGACTTCAAATTTCGAATTTTTTTTACTTCGAAAATTCCCTCGAATTCACATGGACCCTTGATAAATCTGCCCCTTAGTGTTTGCGCAGATTTGACATTTAAAAGGAACGTAATCCTTCTTCGCTTGAAAAATAAAAAATGAAAATGATGAAGTTCTATTTTGAGCACTTGTGCTCTGTTCCTTATTTAACAATATTGGAGATAAACATTTTCTATTCATTTTGGATTACTCCCACACTGGAGCTTTCTTAGCAGGACTCATTTAATAAGCATTTGTCTTCAATAAAAAGCAACCATATTCAAATGTTGCCTCCTGATACTGCTTCCCCCTGGTGCAGCACTGCTTCTTCAAAAGCTGAGGTTTGCACCACGATGCTTGTCACAGACAGTCATGTATCTGTACAGACAATATACTAGCAGAAATATATAAAACCGAAGGAATATGAGTTAGTTGGTTATTTTGTAATGCGTAGCCTTCCATGGACCCATAGTACTATGTGTGAAGTTTTAGAGATATTGCTCTTGCTGGGTTATTTGTATTTATGTTTTTCAATAATGGTATTCATACTTGGTAATGCATCAAGCGCACACACACACACAGAGTACTGGTGTCAGCATTTGTTCTTGGGTTAGTGACAAGAGGGTCCTGAGCATTAAGAGCATACAATAATGTACTGTAACTATTATAGAACTTGCTTATACGAAGGGATGATCAGTAGGGGAGCCTCTTGCTACACGTTGCAGAAAATAAATCTTGTTACTTTCAAGACCTTTTGACTTTCAATGTCTTTCTTGCGCACACAAGAAGAAACTGCACACAGGTCATAAATCACCATATATGAAACGTGCTACTTTTGAATTCTATATATATATATATATATATATATATATATATATATATATATATATATATATATATATATATATATATATATATATATATATATATATATATATATATATATGAGGAATTTAAAAAAGGTGCATGAACTTTAACCCAAGCACTATACTCACCCTAATTAAATTTTTTGGCCATGTATGATGCATGGCAATGATATTCCACACATTGCATAGAATGTCACAAAATGAATCTAGTCCATTCAAAATGATGACTGATTCTAAATATTCAGTATTTTTTCGTTTTTGCTTGATGTTTTGCAGCAGATTATATGGGTGCAAATAATACTGGGTTAATGTAAGAAATGAGCAAAATCACTTTCAAACAAGGTCTAATTTTAAACTAAACTGTCAGTATCAGACTGAGCAGAAATGTGAAAAAGGGCAGCAATTACCCAAGGTTAAAAATGACTCCCCTGGGACATTAAATATACAGCATATCACTGAGATGAGAAAACAAGAGGTTATGTGCTGGAGTTGGGTGTCAAGCAACGTTAATTAATAGATGCAATAAAATAATGTTTTGCTGTACTTATTAATATGTGACCACTGAAATAATCCGAGCAGGAAAAGAAGTGAAATGTTTGATATCTATTGAATAGCAAAGTCAAGTCATTAAATATATAGTTCATAACTCAATTATGCAAACAAACTTCTGTACACTTCATTTTAATCACTTTTCACAGTTCATTTAATTAAATACCAGTATGGGGAATTTGGTTTAATTACATGTATGATATATATTTTGAAAAGATGTGATATGAAAAATTGTATTTCGTATACCTCCTTGCTCTTGAAAGTCACCAGTTTGTAGGCCGATTATAAGTATTACTTACCATTAAGAAGCAGCTTATACTCTATAATGCAAAGTATTGTTTTATATTTTATGCAGTTATTTTAATTTAACTATTCACAGTAAATGAGAGAGTATAATATTTTGCCATTTCAGATCAATTTACATAATGATGTGATATGGGAGCTCTTAATTCTGTTTGTTTTTCTCTCTCCAACTCCTGAAGAGTGATGTAGTATAGTATGAGAGAAAAACAGGGAGATGTAGACACCCCCATGGTGTGAGGACTTTGCGCGTCGCGCACCGAAACGGACGGGGGCGCAAAATCGCGTGATGACGCAGGCGTCATTAAATTTGGCGCCGAAATACCCCTTTAAAACCTGCTCCTGAACGTTTGGAAACTTTGACTCTTGATTCTGGTTTTGACTCGGCTTTGGATATCGACTTTCGACTGAACTCCGCCTGCATTTGACCCCAGCCTGTTTATCCGTTACGACTGAACTCTGCCTGCATTTGACCTTGGCCTGCTTCCCGATTATGACTGAACTCCGCCTGCACCGACCCTGCAAGATCCAGTGGTTCATCCTAGTCCCGCTCCTGGTTCTTCTCTGCTGTCTCCAGATGATCCGGTGGCAGGGGCTTTCACATTTCCTGAACCAAAAGTGGCCATGCCTGATAAGTTTTCAGGAGACAGAAGCACCTATAGGACTTTTATCAATGGGTGTAAGCTCCTGTTCACTTTAAAGCCCCGGACGTATGCTACTCAACAAGTTCGAGTGGGCGTAATGATTTCGCTCCTTCAAGGGCAGCCTCAAGCCTGGGCTCATCGTCTGATGGAACAAGATAGTCCTATTTTGGCATCTACTGAGACTTTTATTCAAGCTTTAGATGCTATCTATGATGCTCCTCATCGTGTTGACACGGCGGAAATTGCTTTAGGTGCACTTCGTCAAAGATAGAGACCAGTGGAGGACTATATTGCCGAATTTAGGAGTTGGGCTCCTGACACTGAATAGAACGACAGAGCTCTGAAACGGCAGTTCCGCATTGGACTCTGAAAATCTCAGAGATGAGTTAGCTCGAGTGGGAATTCCGGATACTCTAGAGGAATTTTTTCTGTTGGCAGTCCAGATTGACCGAAGATTAAGAGAGAGACGGCAAGAGAAGGTCTCAGCTACTCCTTCATTTTCTTCTCCTTCGTGGGTCATTCCCAAAGCTCTACCTCCAGTTCATCAATCCGTTACCCCTTCCCTGTCTTCTGAATCAGAACCTATGCAGATTGGGATAGCGCGGGGAGCCTTATCAGCAGAAGAAAGACTCCGATGTAGATGTCTCAATTTATGTCTTTACTGTGGCCAATCGGGGCACATTCTCCGTAATTGTCCAATTCGTCCTAAGGGTAATCCGCTTCCTTACTCTGGGGAACTTTTGTTCCCCAATCATCTGTTCCGATGAACTCATTTCTGATCATACACCTCTCTTTACAGATGAATTCAAAAAAATTTGAAGTAGACGCCATTGTTGACTCTGGGGCCTGTGGCTGCTTCATGAATAAGACTTTTGCATTATCACATAAAATTCCTTTAATTTCTAAGTCTCAGCCACTCAGCATCAAGCTTGCTGATGGCACACTGACGTCTTCTGACTCTATTTCTTTTGAGACAACGGTTCTTTTTGCTTCTCATGTCAAGCATTATGAAAGAATAAAATGTGACGTGATGGACTCATTACTGTTCCCTGTTATTCTGGGTTTGCCTTGGTTGAAGCGTCATAATCCAACAATTGATTGGCATAGAAGTACCGCAGTTTTTAATTCATCTTTTTGTCAACAGAACTGCCACTCGGCTCTACGGCTAAAAGAGCTTATTCTTCTGAAGAATGAAGAACTTCAAGCAGTACCTATCTGTTATCATGAGTTCCTGGATGTTTTCGATAAAAAAGGGGCTGATTCTCTACCCCCTCATAGAGACTATGATTGTCCTATCTACCTTCTCCCAGGAGCTCCTATTCCTTTCGGCAGGATTTATCCACTCTCTGAACCCGAACTTCAAACACTCAAGAAATACATTGATGAAAATCTGGAGAAGGGGTTCATCAGGGCTTCCACTTCACCCGCTGGGGCCAGAATTTTCTTTGTTGAAAAGAAGGACCACACATTAAGGCCGTGTATCGATTATAGAGATCTAAACGAGATCACAATCAAAAACCGTTACCCTTTACCACTCATTCCAGAGCTTTTTCAAAGGTTGGGTCAAGCCAAAATTTTTTCCAAATTAGATCTCAAGGGGGCTTATAATTTGATAAGGATACGCAAGGGAGATGAATGGAAGACAGCTTTTCGTTCCCGTTATGGCCATTTCGAATACACAGTTATGCCGTTTGGTCTTTGCAACGCCCCCGCTACTTTTCAACATTTTGTAAATGATATTTTCCGTGATTTACTGGATCAATTCGTTATTGTGTACCTGGACGATATTTTGATTTTTTCTTCTTCTTTGGAACAACATCGTGAACATGTTAAAGAAGTTCATCGTTTGAGAAAACATCATCTTTATGCAAAGGCCTCTAAATGTGAGTTCGAGAAATCTTCTATTGAATTTTTGGGATTTGTTGTTTCTGCTTCGGGATTTCGGATGGATGGAAGCAAAGTGGATGCAATTCTTAAATGGCCTCCTCCTAAGGATCGTAAAGGAGTTCAAAGATTTGGGGGTTTTGCCAATTTCTACAGAAAATTTAATAAAAAATTTTCCACCATAATCAAACCAATCACAGACTTAACTAGTCTCAAGAGAAGATTCTGTTGGTCTCCTTGTACTCAGGAAGCATTTGAAAAGCTGAAAGCATTTTTCACCTCTGCTCCAATTCTTATTCATCCGGATCCCTCTAGGCCTTTTTTACTCAAAGTGGATGCTTCCGAAGATGCTGTGGGAGCAATTCTTTCCCAGAGAATAGGTGCTAAGGACATTGTCCATCCAGTTGCCTTCTTCTCAAAGAAGCTTAGTGCTACTGAAAGGAATTATGGAAAGGAATTATGGGTGATCGAGAGCTACTTGCTATCAAGTATGCTTTAGAAGAATGGCGGCACTTATTGGAAGGAACACTGCATCCTATCTTAATTTTTACAGATCACAAGAATCTGGAGTACCTAAGATCAGCTAAATGACTAAATCCCCGTCAAGCCAGATGGGCTCTGTTCTTTTCTCGGTTCCAGTTCCACATTACTTATAAGCCCAGTTCAAAGAATGTGAAAGCTGATGCCCTTTCACGTCAATTTTCTGAAATAGAGACGACAATCTTTCCTACGACCATTCTTCATTCAAAGAATTTTTTACTGCTGCAGTCTTCTTTTCTCAAAGAGGTAGAAAAGATTCAGCAATCCATTGAAGACTACCCACATTCTAAGTCCTTACATATAAAAGATGGAACTCTGTTTTATGAACAACGAATTGTTGTGCCTACTTCGCTTCGAGGTGAAGCTTTGAGACTTATGCATGATCATCCTTTGGCAGGTCACTCAGGAATCAGGAAAACTTTGGATCTGGTGAGGCGTTTTTTCTGGTGGCCATCTGTGGTGAAGGATTGCATTTCTTATGTACGCTCCTGTGAAAATTGTGCCAGATCAAAAACATCGCATCTTAAACCGATGGGACTCTTAAAACCATTACCACCACCTAAAGCACCGTAGAGTTCCATATCTATGGACTTTATTGTGGAACTTTCTCCTTCTAGTAAGTTCAATACTATTTTTGTCGTGGTAGATCGGCTTACAAAATTGGCCCATTTTATACCACTTCCCCATCTTCCTTCAGCGTCTGAGACTGCAGATGTCTTCATCAAGGAGATAGTTAGTCTTCATGGTTTGCCCCGAGAGATTATTTCCGATAGAGGCACACAATTTACTTCCAAATTCTGGTCTACACTTTGTAAATATCAGGGAATCTCTCTACTCAAATCCTCTGCTTATCTTCCTCAGACCAATGGGCAGACGGAGAGGACGAATCAGACGTTGGAACAGTATATCCGGTCTTTCTCTACATATGCACAGGATAATTGGGCCTCGATTCTTCCCCTGGCTGAATTCTCATATAACAATTCCATTCATTCTTCCACAAAACAGACACCCTTTTTCTCCAATTTTGGATTTCATCCTACGATGTTTCCCGGTATCTTGCCTGAAGTCTCGCTTCCTTCGGTCCAACACAGATTATCTTTTCTGAAGGAGAACGTTGAGGTGTTACAACAGTCGATTTACAAGGCTCAACTCCAGTTTAAAGATTTTGCTGACCAAAAACGAGATGCAGATCCTGGGTTTCAAGTAGGCGAGAGGGTTTGGTTAGCCACCACAAACCTTCACCTTCCTCATCCATCGAAGAAGCTGGCTCCTAAGTTTGTGGGTCCTTTTTTAATTAAGAGGTGCATTAATTCTGTTACGTTTGAACTGGAACTCCCAGTTTCTATGAAAATACACCCTGTATTCCATGCCTCCTTACTGAAGAGGTTCCATCCAAGTCCATTTCCCAATCAACATCAGGTTCCTGCTCCCCCTATCATTTGCCAAGATGGGATTGAATTTGAAGTAGGACAAGTTTTGGATTCCCGGCTCCGTTGGGGGAAATTACAATACCTGATCAAGTGGAAGGGGTTTCCAGATGAGGAGAATTCCTGGGAACCTGTTGGAAATGTCCACGCTCCAAGACTTATCAAAGCCTTTCACAAGAGTCATCCTGAGAAGCCTTACAAGGGTGTCCGGAGGCCACCCCTAAGGGGGGGGGCAATGTGAGGACTCAGCGTGCATGAGCGTACACGCCAAGACGGACGCCGGCGCAAATGCGCGTGCGTCTTCGCGCGCCGAAACGGACGCGGGCGCAAAAATGCCCGCTAACGTGAACGTGCAAGGCATGATGACGCAGGACGCAGGCGTCATTACGTTTGGCGCCAAAATACCCCTTTAAAAGGATGCTCATGGAAAGGCTCTGTGCTTGTTGATAATTTAACCTGCTCCTGAACGTTTGGAAACTTTGACCCTTGATTCTGGTTTTGACTCGGCTTTGGATATCGACTTTCGACTGAACTCCGCCTGCATTTGACCCCAGCCTGTTTATCCGTTACGACTGAACTCTGCATGCATTCGACCTTGGCCTGCTTCCCGATTACGACTGAACTCCGCCTGCCTGACCCGGCCTGCCCCTCGACTATTCTTCTGCCTACTCCATCTGATTACTGTTGTCTACTATATCTTGTGTCACTCCTGCTGGACCTCATCTCCTCACATCTGGACAGGTGAGGCCTGACACATGGGGGCTTATTTGCTTTTTCCCAGGTGCAAGTGCAGGAGTACATAACTGAAACATCTAGGGCCCATGCACTTAGTACTTGTTCCTAAGCCAACAGTCTGCATAGGCTGTGCTCTGCCCAATCATTCTTCCTAGCCTGCATGTTTGAACTAAACTCAAACTAGGGGGCATTCTAGAAGATGGCCACATGCAGCTTTGAGTTCATTTTTTGCACCTTGCTTGTTACCCCAGGCTACTCAAATAAAATCCATGGTGTAGTAAACAGCACACAGGCACAAACTATCCATTTGCTTTTCGTGTAGGCTTCTCAACAGGCAGCAAACTTCATGCTTGCTGCAAATCTTACAAAGAGAAAAAAAATACCACCCAGAGTGCACAGAAAGTAGCTTATGACTTCACCATAATGTTTTTTTTTACTGTAGGAATCTCACAATATATATACTAAAACATGTAATGCTTGAGATTTCTGTAATAGAAACACTATGGTGAAGTCATAAGCTGATATTTCCTTTCTATTTATAGGAGTCGTAAACAGTACTAGCTTAAAATGTGATGCTGCATACATATGAAAAAGAAGCTGCAAGTTTTGGCCCTTTTTTGAGTCTATTTACGATACATAACAATTCATATGTGGGTGTTAAGTGGAAGCAAAGTATTTGCTGCTAATGACCTAATACTGTTTACTGCATACCCTTCCTTTTCCATCCATGTTTCATATGTACATCTCACTCACTCCCATCCCTCTTCCATCCTATCTTTCAACTGCTTTTCTTCATATTTTTTACTATAAAGGTATGGGATCCATTATCCAAAAAACCCATTATACAAAAATCTCCAAATTACAGCAAGGTAATTTTCCATTGATTGATTTTTAATCAAAGAATTTGAAATGTAAAAACATATTTCCTTTTTCTTTGTAATAACAAAACAATACCTTGTAATTTGGTTTATTTAGGGGGTTATTTATTAAAATCCAAATATTGAAATCTCTGCCATCTCAGACTGTTGAGGTTCTGTATAAGTCGATGGGAGAGGCACCTATTTCAAGCTGTAGTTTCCATGGTTTACGCTGGGTTCAGCCCGAAAGTCTGACTTTTTAGGGGTTTTCAGGCAAAAACTTAAAATTCAAGCAAATCGGGAAAAAAGACAGAAAATGTGAGCAATTTGAGAAAAAATGTATGGTTTTGTTCAATTTAATCATGTTTTTCCACGATCCACATTAAATTAAATTGATATTTTAACAAATAAACTAAAAACAGGTAATGGGAGTTTGGTCATTTTTTTTAAAATAAAATATGTGATAAATTCAGATTTAGTAACTAACCGCTAAAAATTTGTGTTTTTCGCTTCCCTACTAGTGATGAGCAAACAATTTTTGCCATGAAATGGAGGCAAATTTCAGCATTTAGCCTTCGACAGATTTTATCAAGAAACTGCGTCAAAAATTTGCCAAGAAAAAATGCTCATTCACTTCAATGCATTTGAAGTGAGATAAAATTTGAAAAAAAAAAAAAAAATGCATAGATTTTTATGCATTTGGAGTGAGGAAAAAATACTTTAGAGAAAAACACCCATTGACTTGCACTTGGAGTAAGAAAAAAAGTTGCCCATAGACTCAAACATTTTGCTACAAAAAAGATGTCACAACTAAAAGTCGCCAATAGACTTTAATGTGTTTTGCAAATTTTCCAGGAGCTTTGCAAATTTTTCAGCTACCGTATATACTCTAGTATAAGCCGACCCGAGTATAAGCTGAGGTACCTAATTTTACCTACAAAAACTGGGAAAACTTATTGACTCAACTATAAGCATAGACACAAATACAGCCTTGTCTCCCAGCAGCGCACATTCTGCCAAAGCGACCCCCCCAGTGATCAACCGGACTTCTTTGCAAAGTTGATGGTGACAGAGAATTGCCAAACGGATTACTGTGTGCATTGTCCCACTGTCCCACTACCATGTGCAGAGGGTGCTGTGTGATATTGCCATCACTGTTAATCTTTCGTATAACCAACAGAGGGCGCTGTGTAATATTGCCATCACTGTTAATCTTTCGTATAACCAACAGAGGGCACTGTGTGATATTGCAGTCACTGTTATTCTTTCATATAACCAACAGAGGGCGCTGTGTGATATTACAGTCACTGTTATTCTAATAACCAACAAAGGGCACACTGTTATTCTTTCATATAACCAACAGAGGGTGCTGTGTGATATTGCAGTCACTGTTATTCTTTCATATAACCAACAGAGGGTGCACTGTTATTCTTTCATATAACCAACAGAGGGTGCTGTGTGGTGTGATATTGCAATCACTGTTATTCTTTCATATAACCAACAGATGGCGTTGTGTGATATTGCAGTCACTTATTCTTTCATATAACCAACAGAGGGTGCTGTGGGATATTGCAGTCACTGTTATTCTTTCATATAACCAACAGATGGCGCTGTGTGATATTGCAGTCACTGTTATTCTTTCATATAACCAACAGAGGGCGCACTGTTATTCTTTCATATAACCAACAGAGGGCGCTGTGTGATATCGCAGTCTCTCCCCAAGCGAACTGTTGGTATAGGAATGATTAAAAGTGACTGCAATCTCAGCTACTGCCCGCTGATTCGAATATAAGCCAAGGTAGACTTTTTCAGCACATTTTGGATGCTGAAAAACTCGGCTTATACTCGAGTATATACGGTAAGTAAAATGGGGCAGATTCGCTCTACACTATTCCCTACTTTTCTTTGGGCTTCTTTGGTCCTGTTGGCTCTCTGGGGCTTTCTGCATTTTTCTGAGTTTTGACACTCTTCTTTCACTTGTGCATAATGCATTTGCAGCCGCTACTGTTTTTACTGACTCCTTAACTGGTCACCAGATCTAGTACTGTAGCAATATGAACTGCAGTGGCATAAAAATGATCCTTTATACACAGAATATTCTGCATATGCACATTTACTGGATATCTGTATATGTCTCTTTATATATATTTACTAGCACATGCGAAAAATTTAAATAATCAACAAAGTACAGTTTTTTATATAGCAAGATATCTTCTTTTTACTAACAACACAGTAATATGTGCTGTACAGTAAAATTATATTAGCTTCTGTATCTTCACAGAATCTACAATTGCTAAACCATGCTGCAGTTCTCTACCTGCAATTGTATTTTAATATCCCATTTAAGTGCATGTGTCCCTTTTTATAGAAACTGTTTATTTCTTGTTTGCAGTGCAATAATATGCTGAAAAATATCAGCGACACATACAGGGATTTTTATATTTTACTTTAGCTGTTATAAAGAAAATCTGGTTTAACATGAATGATACGACTTTTACATTTTATAATGCTACGGGAATGCAATTTTTATTGGGCAGCACATTTTAGTTTTGATTTTCTGTTCTACAACTTCTATTCATGTTTTCAGTAGCTGGCCAAAGCTCATGTAATACACAGGAGGACCTGCTCTGAGTGCTCAGAGTTAGTAGTGCAAATGAAAATTGTTCCCACTGCACTATTTAAACACATAAAGCTATTTCGAATATAACTAGCTCAGAGAATGCATGAATATCTTTTTTAAATTTGTATTTGTCAATAATATATAATGGCTTTTAAATAAATTTCTTTTAAAGGAAAAGTATACCTTATTTATAGAAGATGAGATTACTTCTAATTTTCTTGTACCACATGCACAAATTATTCATGCTTTGCAACTGATTTCCAAACCAACTGCAAATTCTTCTAAATACCCCTGTATTGCATGAACTCATATTCATCTCTATGCCACGGTATATAATGAAAACTCAACGTTATCTGCATGCCCCTGTATTCCATGAAAGTCAAAGCTAACATATGCCACAGTTTGACACCTGTATTAAGTCATCAATTGACCTAGAAATGCACAGGCTAAAAATTCCCTTGTGGTCAGATCACTGAAATTTGGTCATCGTTTTGTGTGTCCCAGTTTCACTAATATTAAGTTAATAAATGCTGGTAATAACGAGCCAGATAACCTTCCCTTAGACCATGTATGTCTAGGTTATTCTGTATTGTTAGCATTATTGTTTTGTTTTTATATTAGTTAGAAATGCCAATGGTTGCTCTTAGGCAAAGGGCAGACAGTGTTTTGGATTGGCTGCTCTCAGCAACTGTGCACATTTTTATACGGCTGAGGTCTTTTTAGGTCGACCTCCACTCCACTGCATGTGACTGCACACAAACATTGTATTGAATTCAAAGGAGATGGGGTAAGGATCCTCTTCTATCAGCCTTAAAAAAAGTACGCAGTCCGAGAGCAGAGGAGCCAATGTACCATTTGCCCTTGGCCTTAAGAGGTAACCTCATCAAAAGCTTTCTATAAATGAGAAAACTTGAAATGTTTTTTCCAAACTAATAGATAGGTCTTGGAACCTAGATTTGTATGCATAGGACAAATTGCATTTGGTTATTTAGAACATCATATCTAAATTCTCCAAACATAAGAACAGGAAATCAAAGGACAATATAAAATGTGTGAATTTAAACAAAATACTGCTGTAAATGCCATAGCTGGTTTTAGGTGTATCCTGCGGAGATTGGTTCATGGTGGAAGTGATAAAATGGGAACTGTTCCAGTGTCAAAGTTGTATAAAGTGGAGTCCCCTTACAGTTACAGGTTTAGCAAGTGTCCTGACATCCCTGCATTCCTAGATAACAAACAAACAAACAAAGAACAAGAGGAATTTATATTGGTTTCCCGCTAAGTACTAATGGCACACAATGTGTGTTTTTTTTAGTAGTGATTCTTTCAAGTTATGTACCCGCTACTAGATTTTGGAACATTTTGGATATCTCAGACATGGGGTTGAATATCCACAGGATAGAAAGACATTCTACAATTCAATATTTTATATGGGAATCATTAATCTTATTTTGAATGTGACAGTGGGATTAGTAGTTCATTGATAGTCTAATAAATTCCATTTGAAATAACCAATGTTCCAAATGATTTGCTTATCTGTTAGTGTGGGTTGGACATGGTTTAGTATCTATAGACACCAGTTTGCTTAGCATAAAATAAGGCATTTCCAGTGGCAATCAGTACTTCATGAGAAAGAATATGACGTATTTAGGAAAGTCAGTGAACTATGAAGCAAGAAAATAATCCAGCAATCATATTTTATTTCCACATTATATCACTAAGCAGGCTCTTTTGGGTCAATAGCAATACATTATCTCAGTATGATATAAACAGAGCATGAAGTCATTTTTCTTCACAGCAGGGTACTGTAGATCTTGCAACACTATGCTCACATACCTAATGCCTTATTACAATGTATTGTATTTGCAATCTACATTTCAAATGGTAGAATTGCAAAAATGTGAGATGGTAGAGCCGACGAGTAATGTACTGTACTTCAGTTCCTTTTTGCTGTGTGCTAGTCAAGTGAAAGGTCACATGTAGAGAGGGCATGACTTGCAGCCCTAGAATAAGGTGTCAGCTAATTTCTTTATCATTAACTAATGTTTACTACCCTTTGGGGCAGATTAATCAAGGGTCGAATTTAGAGGGTTAAAAAACCCTCGAATTCGACCCTCGAAGTAAAATCCTTTGAATTGGAATATCGAATTCGAAGGATTTTAGCGCAAAATGGAACAATTCGAACGATTTTAAGCGATCGGTCAAATGATTTTTATTCGATCAAAAAAACCTTAGAAAAGTGCCCTAACCCGATGGGCTAACATTGGACTTCGGTAGGTTTAAAGTGGCGAAGTATAAAGTCGAAGTTTTTTTTAAAGAGACAGTACTTCGACTATCGAATGGTCGAACGATTTTTTACTTCGAATCGTTCAAATCATTCAATTGAATTTGACGAATTCGATGGTTGAAGTACTCAAAAAGTTACTTTGAAATTCGAATATTTTTTCATTCAAATTATTCACTCGAGCTTAGTATATCTGCCCCTATATGTAGATTTGACATATTCTGCAGCACATTCCAAAGATTATACAAGACTTTCAAGTTAAGGGACATGTACAGGGCAGTATGGGAAACACCTGCATGCCTCCTCTCATTAATCCAATGTGGCCAAATGACAGTTTGTAATAATTTAACAAGCAATTCAAACTCACTACTACTTCCTTAGTTTAGTATCTCAGAGGGACTGTGGATGATTCAGTGTGCCTGCATTCATGCATAGCTCCTCAGGCAGCGATTTATCCAAGTAAAAAAGAAAGGTAGGGCACATTTCCTTATTAAGCAAGATAAAAACCTCTGTTTATTAATCCATTGAAACACACAGGTGGCTGCTGTAGAATGGACGCCTATGGGAATTTTTTCTTTTATGTCTCAAATGTACACAACACTATATTTATGGGGAAAATTAAGGAATCTGTACTCTGGAAATTATACCAGCACAAAATTGTATCTCTTCTACACAGAAAAACTTATTGGAGTGCTCAGTGTGAGTGCATGGCTTGACCTGGTGGAGATAATCAAGTTCACGTTAAAGTGTTGCAACCTTATCAAGTGTAAATCATTAAATCAAAATTACAACTATTACCAACTATTTTTTTGACTAAACAATAGGAAGTCACATCCATTAAGAACCAACGTCATAGTGAAACCTTTATGGAAATCATCCTTATGGTAGTAAATGTACCATATTGGATTTGTAAAAATATACAACACCACAAAATAATGCAGATAAAAATGAAAAATGCATTGGTCAATGGGCTTTTTTCTTGGTGTTTTTTTTTTAAACAAAATGCATTGAAGTCCATGGGTGTTTTTTTTTTTTCCTTGGGTTTTTTTTTTTTTTTTTTTTCTACGAATCCATGACTGGCAAAAGATTTCACTCATCACTAATAGTCATGTGTTCTGGGAATATTATACATGGTTAGCTCTGTAGCAAGCCTTAATTTATTCCGTGTCATTTTGAAATTAACAATGGCTTGATATTATTCACTTTCACAATAGCTGCACATCACAGATTGGTGTGGCAATCATCTAGAAATTGTTATTGTAAATATAGAAAAATATGCAGAAGCTTGACATGGCCGTCACAAATGGATATAAATTGTAGAGGCCATGAAATACTCCTTTCTACCATAAAACAATTATTAATGCACCTAATCCTGCACTGCATAAACAGTTTCAGGGGAGTTTGTACATCTATATGGTTCAAAGCTAGTGATGAGTGATTCTTTCTTTTGACATGTGTGGTTTAGCCACCGAGAAATGTTTTGTGAAATAGTGCCACAAATTCACCATGCAGTGAGTTTCACATGTAGTACGCACCAAAGATGCATGGTACAAATAAGAAAAATGTGCATGTCATTTTATCTTCCCCTCTCCTTTCACATTAACAAAAGTGATTTGAGCAATTTGGATTTGAGCACCCAGTTATCTTTTTGTGGTAGATTTTTTTTTACCTGTGTTTGTTAACTAGTAAAATATACATTAAAGATGGTACTTCATGGTTAAACGGCCAATCAGTAATCAGATTTAAACAGCCACCTATAAGTTAGAAAACAAAAGCAAATATCTGATTGGTTGCTATGGGCAACATCTCCAGAAATCTCTCCAAATATCTACCTCCAAGGTTAGTAAACAGCCCCTTAGTTACCTAGGGGCAGATTTATTAAGGGTCGAATAGTAAGTCGAATAGTAAATTCAAATGTAAATTTTCTAAAAAAATTTTTGTTCAAAACTCTCAAATTTGAATTGTGAATTATGCAAACTTGATTTGAATTTTAATTTGAATATGAATTAAAATTTCGAGATTTATCAAACCTATACCCTGGGAATAATTTTAATTTGACAATTCGCCAACAAAAACCTGCCATGTTCATGTCAATGGAAAAGGTCCAGTGACCCATTTGAAGATGTTAATAGCCTTATTGACATTCAAGTTTTTTTAGAGGAAAAAAATTGGATTCGATTTTAGTACAATTTGATTCAAATTCAGTTCGAGTTTTCGGGTCTGCAATATTCGTTCACGTTTTAGATATTCTATTTTTTTTTCCGTAAAATAAACTCCCAATCGAATATCGAGGATATTTGAATTTATTCGAGTCCACATGATTTCAAAATTGACCTTTGAAAAATGGCCCTCCTGGTGTATTAAAAGAAACTACAGGTATTGGACCTATTATCCGGAATCATCGGGACCTGGGGCTTTCCGGATAACGGGTCTTTCCGAAATTTGGATCTTCACACCTTAAGACTACTAGAAAATCATGTAAACATGAAATAAACCCAATAGGCTGGTTTTACTTCCAATAAGGATTAATTAAATCTTAGTTGGGAACAAGTAAAAGTTACTGTTTTCTTACTACAGACAAAAAGGAAATCATTTTTAAAAATTTGGATTATTTGATTATAAATGGAGTCTATGGGAGACGGCCTTTCCGTAATTCGGAACTTTCTGGATATTGGGTTTCCGGATAATGGATCCCATACCTGTATTACCAATCCACCAGAGGTAATCTGGAGGTCCTCTAACAATGTAGGGCATGTGTGTAGTAGTACAGCTAGTGAAAAACTAAAGTGTTTTTGTCTTCCCATTGACTCCAATGCAATTCGGTGAATTTTAAAGACGGTTTGCTAATTTTGACTTGAAAGTTAGGAAAATTTTTTATTGGTTGCCCTTATTTTGCCACGAAAAAAACGCCCATAAACTTTTATGTGTTTTGCTCATTTTCAGCGAAGTGAAACAGAACAGATTCGCTCATCACTATTCAAAGCAGTTGTAGGATAGTATTCTGGTTTCCTTTGCCGAGAATGTCAGTAGACAGCATAACTATTGGAATGGTTTCACTCAGGATGGATTAGACATATGTTCCTCTATTTTTTGGTTAATATCCTAACCTTGATGTTGCAAAATAGACTGGAGTCAGTGCCCAGTTACCTTCTTCAAAAAACCACCAAATGTCCA
This sequence comes from Xenopus laevis, assembly GCF_017654675.1. Taxonomy (NCBI): domain Eukaryota; kingdom Metazoa; phylum Chordata; class Amphibia; order Anura; family Pipidae; genus Xenopus; species Xenopus laevis. Next base: position 47,757,672 of record NC_054377.1, on the reverse strand, counting down.
CTTTCACAAGCAATGTTACCACAGTTGGTGTGCATAAGTCACTTTGTCCACAACCAAATGGATTATTACTCCTTAAAGAGATACTGAAACCAGAAAATAAACATTTAGTTTGCATGCTATTTATAATTCTACCATAAAAGTATTTGCCTGATGCTTTTACATTACCTTTCTTACCCCCATGTTCCTCTATGAGGGGACTGCCATATTTGTGCAGCAGGAGTCTGGTTTAGGAACTTAAAGTAACAATTACTTAAAAAAGCAGAATTATCAATGAAAAACATGACCTATAGGTAAATTTTAACGTAGAATAATCTTTTGAAAATAAAATGTATAGTGTCAGTATCACTTTAAGTAAGTAAGTTGTTTTTCAAACAAGTAATCCTGCATCTATTCATACTACTACTGCATATCTTAAATACATCCCAATAACCTCAGTATCTCAGTTAATTAATATAATAAGAGACTGAGAGCCATACTGAGCTAGGCATTGTTCATGGTCTATATCTGACAAAGAAGCTCAGATCTCAGATAACAGTTCATTCACGTCTTTTTCTTTCATTAGCTTAAATAGTAACAGCATACTGCAAAAACAGAACTCCGATATGCTCCAATATAGCATAGATTTGTTAATAGTTATTAGCAGTTGTTTGGGGTATTAAGATGTGTCATTCTAAATCACTTACTGTATATTATATATATATATATATATATATATATATATATATATATATATATATATATATATATATATATATATATATATATAGTATCAGACTTTTATAACATAACCAAATGGCTACAACTGTCCTGTTTGTTTAATCTGCCTCAAAAGAGCAATTATTTGGTAATTTGTTAAATACTGACAATTTCCATTTTAGTGGCTGATTGCTTAGCAATTAACTACTTTTACTATCGTAAAATGTCTGCATATGAAATAATATGACTGCAGATGCTTGCAGTATTAACATTTCTTCCTGCTGTTATGCTCCACCAAGCCTAAACATCTGAAGAAGTTGGGCATAAAATAAGATGGATGGATTCAGATATAAATATTTCCCAAAACTCCCATCAGTATTAGAACACTAAGGGGCAGATTTATCAAGATTCGAATTTCGAGGGTTAATAAACCCTCAAATTCGACCCTCGAAGTTAAATCCTTCGAATTCAAATATCGAATTTGAAGGATTTAGCGCAAATACGTGATAAAATCCTTCGAACGATTTTAAGTGATCGATCGAAGGATTTTTATTCAATAAAAAAAAAAAAGCTTAGAAAAGTGCTGGGGAAGGTCCCCATAGGCTAACATTACAGCTCGGTAGGTTTGAAGTGGCTAAGTATGAAGTCAAAGTATTTTTTAAAGAGACAGTACTTTGACTATCGAATTGTCGAACGATTTTTACTTCGAATCATTAGCATCATTCGATTCGGTCGAATTCGATCAAATTTGACCCATTCGATGGTCGAAGTACCCAAAAAAATACTTCGAAATTCGATTTTTTTTTTCCATTCAAATTCTTCACTCGAGTTTAGTAAATCTGTCCCTAAGTGGCAGATTTATCAAGGGTTGAATTTCGAATTTAGAAAACTTCAAAATTCAAATTAAAAAAGACCAACCAAAAATTTAAAAAAAAAATCAAAGTTTTTTTTGGCTGAATAGGTCAGTTTGGGTCAAATTCGAATAGTACTTATTTAAGTAATAGCACATTCAATCAAATTCGATTGAAAGTTTTTCCAAAAAAAAACTTTAATTTTTCAAAGTCCACCAATTGATTCCAAATAGGCTCTAGAAGGTCCCCCATAGGCTAAAACAGCAATTCAGCAGGTTTTAGATGGTGAATGGGCAGTCACATTTTTAAAGAGACAGTACATGATAAATTTCGATATTCAAATTTTCAAATCGAATTTGGACTATTCCATAGTCGGAAGTAGACAAAAATTAGCTTGAAATTTGATAATTTCTATAAGAATACTTAAAAGGCCATGGGCATCCCCAGAAACTTTTCCAGGGGGCAAAGTAATCAAGTAAAAACAACCTGTTTTTGTAGACTAAGCTTGTATACTAGGTGCCAAGTCTGAAGGAAATTAATTTATTGGAAAAACCAACTTGCTCAAATCATACATAATTCGATAACTAGGGGGGCTGTTAAAGTAGAGAGTATAAACCATGACAATCTGCTGCGTGCAATGCTGCAAAAAATTTTTGGCCATGTGTACTTTGTGAACACACCCCTAAAAACCATGCCTATTTTCCAAAACATGTCTCAGACTTGCAGGTATGATTACAACAAAATAGATAATGAGCCTTTATAATCAAATAAAATAGACAACAAGAATTTTAACCCAGATGTGGTAGTATAATTGCTACAGAAAATGCATAATCAGCATATTAACCCAAGATGTGCCAGTATAATTAGTAAATATAATGGATAATCTGCCTATTAACCCCAGACAAACCAGTACAATTACTAAACAAAATGGATAATGGGCATTTTAACCCCAGATATGCCAGTGTAATTATTACAGAAAAAGGGAAATCAGCATATTAACCACAGACAAGCCAGTACAATCACTGTAGAAATGGCCAATGAGCACTTCCGTAACCCCAGACAAGCTAGTAAGATCACTCAAAAATAGCCAATGAGCACTCCATTAACTCCAGACATTGCCAGTAAGATGAATGCAAAAATGGATAGATTTAAATCATTCCCTCATACATACATGCACAGCCAGAATACCAACAAAGTTTTTTTTCCTGCAGCTCCCAAGCAGCTTGGCTTTTTTTCACTCTCTCTGCCTCCGAAAAAAATGGTGGTACGTTCCACAGTGGCACACATCTTAGATTTTTTCATGAGGAGCAGGGAGCTGAGAAGGACAACTTGGAACATTTAAACAGTGATCTGGGACAGCAGTCTGTTAGCTGAGAGGAATGTAAATTTCCAGGAGGAACAAGTTTCCCCTTGCCCATATTTGCGGATTGTCATGTTAAAGGTTGAAAATACAGTTCATCTCAGTTCACCATAGGAAAACTACTCACTTGTATAAGAGTTTAATGTGTATATTTATCAAAGGGTAAAATCTCAAGAATTATACAATATATAGCCTACTAAATGAAGTTAGTCTATATAATACTGTAATATAAACTATGCATCTGAAATACATCTATTTCATTAAACTTAACTAAGTAGGGATGAAGGGCATTGCAGTTAATACTTCAAAACTACATATTCCATGTCCCAGGATAAAGAGGACTATGTTACACCAATTACATTTTAACTCCCATTGTATATTTCAGTAAGTAGGCTCTGGACTATCCTATAACACATTAAAATAAATGCAATACAAATCAACATCACTGTATAATCATAACAACATTCATGTGTTTGTTTATTTGGCCTAATAGAGTACTTCTTATGTATTTCAATAAGTGAATACAATTTAACATTTGAACATATTTTATTTTTATTTTACAGTGTGCCACAATGGTCCTGTAAAATAAAATTATATTGCCTCATATAAAGCATTCTCTTCAGAATAGCATTATTATTTTTTTATCTCTACAGGATATTTTAATGAATAATATTCACATTCCTTGCCATATCAGAGATACGTTTCTAATTTGAACAAAATGTATCTGTGTATAACTGTGTGTTGTTCAGCGGTATTGAAATCACACAGCTATCGTACATATTACAAAGAGGTGCAATTTCAGGTTATTATGATTTTATTATCTGTACTTACATTACTTAATCTTAATGGTATTGCCAAGATCTTCAAAGCACAATAGGAATATTTCATATATTGCTGACAGTAGAGTTTGATTTAAATATCTTAAAATAGTGTCAAAGGAATTTATAAGTACATAATGCACTTTTAAAAAAAAAGAAAAAGAAAAAAAGATTTTGTGGCAGAATAAGACTGTTTTAGATTATGAAGAAAGTTAAAGAACAAGTAAAGCAGATTTTTTTTTTTATGAAATCCATAGGTTTGTTGGTCCTCTATCAACTCTGTTACTACTGGGGAACCTCAATTTTACATCCCATGATTTTAAGTTCTCTCTCCTTTTACACCATTTTTTTTTATATAATACATAATTAATTTCTCTGATTTTACATTTTCCCAGACTGAACAGAATTTTTTTCTACTCCCCATAAAAGTGTAAAAGGAGGGTTCTACTTGATATATTTTTTTTTCTCTTTTACTTTAGATGCTACTAACCATGTGAGCTACTGTTCTGAAATCCCTGTTAAAGGATCTTAAGTTCTGCTCGCATTAGAGCATGTATACAGAGCAATACTAGATAATGGGCAATTTATGAATGGCAAAACAGCAGTCATTGATGATACTGACTGGTCAGGCTTGTCAAGGTCCAAACAGTGTAGTGTGGATTCGCACACCCTCCTTTCCAATGGATATAGTTATGCCTGGTGCATGTGGGTGGAGGCTCGGCAACCTGTAGTGTAGAAAAAACCTCACGGCACTCAGGTCTGCGTGAGAATTTCAATCATTTATTGAAGCGGAGTGCAATGCAATGTTTAGGGGTAACCCCCTTTGTCAAGCAGGCTTGTCAAGGAACATTAAGAGGCTGTAGGGTACAGGTGAAAGTATATGAATTGGATGATTTATTGGGCTTGTGTCTTTCCTTCACAGGAGGTGCAGGCTAATAGAGCCCACACTCAGATTGGGGGCGTCGGGAGTGTGTGTAGTTTATATCTTTATATTAAACCTGCATTATATTTATAATTTATGGAGTGAATTGATAAGTAACACAAGGAGTACATGACACAACAAGTTGTACAGTTGCATTGTAAATAGCTAACTTGCATTGCATGCTATTGTTTATGCTTAAAAAAAAAAAAAAAAAAAAAACAGTTGGGACTATAAAACATTAAAGATGCCTTTTCTGGAGGAGTGGATTTTCCCTGGCCAAAAGGTGGATAACAAAACCTAGATGCCTGGCTTTAGGAGGGGGACAGTAGGATTGAAGGGACAGCAGTTAACATCTTAGGCTAGTTCCCTGTGCCTGTTGTAATATTAAGGGGGAATCGCAGCCAGCATGCAATACTCAGTTTCTTAGAGAAAGTCAATTTATTTAGAAACTTAAACTCAAAGTAACTTTTCCTCAGCAGAAAGTAAATTAACATACGTATAATAAACAGCTTACTTCAGCTTGTGAAAGTCCTTTGGTTTTACAGTGTCCAAAGTAGGCCTGGTCAGTCCACTTGAGGCCAAACAACAAAACCAGCAAATGTCCAATATTAGCAGGCTTTCTTTCATAGTCCTTTGCACACAAGGATATCTGTTTCAGTCCTTTCCTTTAGCCTGTAGAAAGACTTGCAGCTCACAGGCTCCAGGCACCATTCTCTCCATTCAATTGCACCTGTGACCTGGGTGGAATGGGAAGGCCCATCCTGTAAGTTCCCTCCCCTTCCAGAGTCTGGGCCCTGAAAAACTAAGAAAAAACACAGCAACTGGTGTTGCTGCCAAATAATCCCCAGACTCCTTCCCCGAAATACAAGCTGCTTAAAGGGACCATAGCCCAAATAATGGGGAAATATACCTCCCATCAAGGAGCCAGCCCTGGTGTCCTCTACACTGTTTTTACCCAATTTAATTGTATTGCAATCTATGCTGTACTTTGTTCACTGAACACAGCAATAAATATTTTTATTTTTCTACAAATACTACGAGCCTGGAGATTGTTCTCATACAAGTGAGTCGGTACTAGTTGTTATATTATATTGCTGAATCTAAAGGCAGTAATCTGGTCCTATTCTGACAGGGGAAAACAATAAAAAAAAATTTATTATTTTAAAATGGCTCCTGCGAGTGCTAGGGCACCTGCACTGGAAGGGAGCCCCCGGTGTGGGCAGTCATGTTGTATGGTGTGCATGCACATAATGAGTTCTTTTCCCAGCTCACTTATTATGCACATGTAAGGTCACATATATGTGCATTACAACTGAAAGCTATGGCACAAATTCTCAGTGCAACAAATTGCCTCCAACACTGGGAACACTGGTGCAGGTAGCATAGTACTCACAGGCAATGTTCCCTCTAAGGTAAGTGCTTGTGTGCACACACACAAACTTTAAGGCCAATGCACACATCAACAAATTTTGGTGCGCACAAAGAATTTTGTGTGATAACAAAAAATTTTGTCTTAATTCTGACGTGAGCACAACATTTTTAAAAAATATACACATGTAACAATTTTATTGTGCTCATAGCCAAGAAAAAATTAGGAGTATTGCTCACAGGGGCCATTTAAAGAAAAAAACTATTGCTTCTCTCAAAAAGATTCTCATTGGTTAAGTTCTTGAAAAAACTCAAGATTATTGGCTTTGTTTTATACATACAAAGTACACATTTACACAAAATAATACTACAATCGTACATTTTGTCCATGACTTCACCAAATGAATTTATTTAACTCATCTAATCATGAAGGTTATTAACTCAATTAACAGAGGTGCTAGTTTTTGACACAAGAAAAAAAAAAATATACACAAACACATGCAGATACAGAATTTTGCATTATCCAACAAAAATTATTTTACATATTTGCATGGGTGATTTCAATAGTAATCTTGAGGCTAAAATTTCACATAGTGATCTCATCATATTTCACATTTTTCTCATGAATATCCAATCAAAAATCTTGAGGACAATTGATTACTGCTTTCAGTTGCAAGTAATATGTATTGCCTGGCAGTGTCAGTATGATATATTGATCAATATATGTTTATATTGCACCAATAACAGTATTTCACAATACTTTATAATTGATTACCATTTTACAAGCCCCTGCACCATTTAATTTACAATTTAAGGGCCACAACTACCAATTTACCTATCCTACAATATTAAAAAAAAACTGGTCACCGAGGAAACCTACATAGATATTTGGAGAACTCACAATCATTATACATATAGTGCAGTCATTGAAAATTAAACTAAGAACTCTGGGAAGCCATTTACAACATGTGTTTTAGAATATTTGAAATAAAAAACACAGGTAACCATGCATTGACATATCCTAAAAAGGACAATAAGGTACAATACAGACAACCCAGCATTGCTGAATTTTGTAAATGGAGGGAGCAAATATTTGCTAATACATAAGTAAAAGGCTAATACTGTATTAATATTGTATTCCAGCCATGGATCCTGGTGTAACTAAATTTAGTGTGTGTGTGTGTAAATGTGATTGTAAACTCCATTGGGGTATGGACTACAAATGATACAAAGTCTCTGTAAATCTTTGAATTGCAGGAGGTATCCAGAGAAAATACATTATAGTACCTAGTCAGATGCATCAATTTAATATTGTACTTTTAATTGTAACGATGCACAATTACAGAAAACACACTGCGTCGTAATGCACATGAAAACTGACAATTCTTAGTATCTAGTTAAAACATTTACATTCATATGCAGCTCATTGTGCATCTGTGAAGCAATAAAAATATACATATTTCTAGCTGAAGACACCAGCTATCCAGTGATAATAGAAGAGCTGCAATTATCACCACTATGATTAACATGAAAGCAGAGCAGATATGTTTCAGAAAATTACACCTACAATTCACAATGTACCTTGAGTTATTTATTGGAGAATTTAAGGTATTGGACCTCTAAATGTAGTACTTTAATGATTTGTGACATTCTTCAAGCATGCACAAAAGAGGTTTATCTGCTTCTAAATCATTTCAGAAGGCACAGACCATTGCAAATATGCAGACATTTTGAAATGATATTTGAAATATGCATGCAGGCTTGATAAAGAAAATAACTTTTTGTATTTCTCTTTACAGAAGGCTACTAAGAAGCAAGCAAATGTGAACTTTCTGTATGTATATATTTTTGCATTACAGAAATGCCTGTTATCCTAAATGCAGTACTTCTTTATTAAAAGAGAACATCAGGCCTTAAGACATGTCAATAACAATACAGTATAAAGAGCATTTCCGATGTAGTGCTAGGAGTTAGCCCTTGGCATGCATTTCAATGGGCTGAAGGGTTACATAGTTATATAGTTAAATTGGGTTGAAAAAAGACAAAGTCCATCAAGTTCAACCCCTTGAAATGAAAACCCAGCATCCATACACACACCCTTCCCTACTTTTACATAAATTCTATCTACCCATATCTATACTAACTTCGGAGCTTAGTATCACAATAGCCTTTGATATTATGTCTGTCCAAAAAATCATACAAGCCATTCTTAAAGGCATTAACTGAATCAGCCATCACAACATCACCCGGCAGTGCATTCCACAATCTCACTGTCCTGACTGTGAAGAACCCCCTTAAGTTGCTTCAAATGAAAGTTCTTTTCTTTTCTAGTCTAAAGGAGTGGCCACTGGTACGGTGATCCACTTTATGGGTAAAAAAGTCCCATGGTGTAGGAGAGTGTGACGAATAGTTACCCTGGTGGTCTAGTGGCTTACCGTCTGGCATGCGGGGGCACCCACGTGCCTTTGGCGGGGATGCCCACCAGATGCATCCTGTTCCCTTCAGTGCCAGTGTGCGCCAGCGTGATGACATCATCGCGCAATGGCTTGAAATTCTAAGTATTTAAAGGGACTTGAGAACTCATTGCCCACTGTTAGGTTCTATTAGCTAGTTCCTGGGTGTGTTTTCCTACGTGAATCCTGCTTGATCTTCTGTTGTTTAGCCCTTGCCTGTTTGCCTGACTATTCTGAAATCTGTATCCTGACCCTAGCCTGCCTGATTATTCTGAACTCTCCAACCTGACCTTTGCCTATTTGCTGACTATTCTACACACTCCAATCCTGATCCTAGCCTGTCTGACCATTACTTGAACTCTGCCTGCACTAACCTGGCCTGTCTTCCAAGCTGTGTTGTCTTCCATCCAGTATGCTAGGTGAAATGATTGTGCCCCTTTGCTCATCCAGAACCTTTAGCTTTACTCCTCTCTTAGTAAGACCTGGCGCCATCCAATTAGCTGAGGGCTCCTCCCTAGGTGAAAGGTGTCTGTTAAAGGCAGAAGCAAGAGCCGAGACCAGGGAGCCTAGCATTGGTTCTGGATTTAGGGTGCCGAACGTAATAGTGAGTATGCCGGATGCTTCATCTGTAAGATGTATGGCAGAATCGCAGCGGGTAATTCTAAAAAAAAAAGACACACATAAATGATACTGTCAGATAAGCCAATTAATGGAAAAAGTTTTGTCTTTGTCTACCCCAGAATGCCACATATTTGCAGCCACACAGGGAGATGCACCACTATAGTTGCATCGGAAGCATAAAAGTTAATGCAATTTTGTGTGCACTAGTGATGGATGAATCTGTGATGTTTCGCTTCACTGAAAATTTTGCTTATTTATCAAAGAGTTCGAAAAATAGCGAAAAATTTGCAGAATGCATTGGAGGCACGACTTGAATGGTGTGACAATTTTGACGCAATTGACAATTTTTATACGCATAAATTTGGACACCTCAACAGAGATATTATATCAATACTTAGTTGAGCCTCCTTTTGCAAATGTAACAGGCCTCTAGACACCTCCTATAGCCTTTAATGAGTACCAGGATTCTGGATGGTGGTATTTGTGACCATTTGTACAAAATCTCTCCAGTTCAGTTAAATTTGATGGCTGCTGAGCATGGACAGCCTGTTTCAAATCATCCCATAGATTTTCGATAATATTCAAGTTGGGGGACTGTGACGGCCATTTCAGAATATTGTAATTCTCCGTCTGCATAAATGCCTGTAGATTTTGTAGTGTGTTTTTAGGATCATTGTCTTTTTGGAATTTCCAACCCTTGCTTAACTTCAACTTTGTGACTGATGCTTGAACATTATCTTGAAGAATTTGTTAATATTGTGTTGGATTCATCTGACCCTTGACTTTAACAACGACCCCAGTCCCTGTACTAGCCTCACAGCCCCACAGCATGATGGAACCTCCACCAAATTTGACAGCAGGTAACAGGTGTTTTTCTTGGAATGCAGTGTTCTTCTTCTGCCATGCAAAGTGATTTTTTTATGACCCAATAACTACATTTTTGTCTCATCAGTACAAAGCACTTTGTTCCAAAATAACTGTGCTTGTCTAAATAAGCTTATGCATATAACAAGCAACTATGGGGCAAATTTACTAAACTCCTAAAATTTGCCAGTGACGGCTTCACTCACAGCGCAACACTTCGGCAGACATAGATTCACTAGGACAATGCTAATTCACTAAAATCCGAAGTTACATCCAGGGCGCCGAAAGCTGGCAAAGTTAGCGTTACTGCACCAAGCACAGCAAAGTTGCGCTAGCGTTGCCTAATTTGCATACGGCGGGAAGTTAAAGTTCAATGGACGTATATGTTGCAGCAAATTACACTACACAACCCCGGGAAACCTTAATAAAAGAAAATAGAGTTGTTATATTGCCCTACACATGACCCACTGTATAGTTTATGTGCCATATGTTAGGAAATATTGGGGGGGAGCAGGTTACCCCCCAAAAAATGTACGCTCTTTTGCAGCCTATCACCCTGAAAAAAGGAAAAGACCCAGCATTTTTTGGTGGCTGGCAAAGTTAGCGTTACTGCACCAAGCAAAGCAAAGTTGCGCTAGCGTTGCCTAATTTGCATACGGCGGGAAGTTAAAGTTCAATGGACGTATATGTTGCAGCAAATTACACTACACAACCCCGGGAAACCTTAATGTGCCCTACACATGACCCACTGTATAGTTTATGTGCCATATGTTAGGAAATATTGGGGGGGAGCAGGTTACCCCCCAAAAAATGTACGCTCTTTTGCAGCCTATCACCCTGAAAAAAGGAAAAGACCCAGCATTTTTTGGGACTTAGAAAATTTTTCAACTAAATTTTGAGGAAGTCCTTGCTACTCTATTACACTTTGCCTGGTCTGAGGTGGTGAAGGCAAATCTGGCGCAATAGGTAACGTTTAGTAAAATCTGCACCTTGGTGAATTTGCGTAGTTACATCCATTCACCAGAGCACAAATTCGCCAGGTGTTAGGAAGCAAAGTACCGCTAAAGTCTATCTCCTTCACTAGCAAAGTTACGCCAGTGACCTTTAGTGAATCGGGAAAGTCACTTTGCCCTTTAGTAAATTTGCCCCCAAGTTTGTGGCGTGAATGCAGAAAGGGCTTCTTTCTCATCAACCTGCCATACAGATGTTCTTTGTGCAAATTGTGCTGAATTGTAGAACGATGTATAGATACACTATGTTCTGCAAGATGCTCTTGCAGGTCTTTGGAGGCGATCTTTGGATTGTCTGTAACCATTCTCACAATCCTCCACATATGTTGCTTTGAGGATCCCATGCTGTCAGAGGAGAGTCAAACAGAAGCACAACTTGCAATTGGCCACCTTAAATACCTTTATTCATGATTGGACAAATTGCCTATGGAATTCAAGGCTTAATGAGCTAATCCAACCAATTTGGTGTTGCCAGTAATCAGTATTGAGCAGTTACATGCACTCAAATTAGCAAAATTAGAAGGCTACACAAATTTTTGCACAGCCAGTTTTTCACATTTGATTCATACAACTGAATACTGCTTGACTAAAAGTCTTTGTTCAGAAAACACTACAGTACACCTGATGTTCCTGGGAAATTAAAGACATACCACTGTTATCTTATGAAGTTCAAGGCTTAACAATCTAACCATCTAATTTGGTGTTGCCAGTATTGAGCAGTTACATACATTCAAATTAGCAAAATTACAAGGATACCCAAATGTTCACAGCCAGTTTTTTTTTAATCTAATACAACTGAATACTCATTCCCTAAAAATCTTTGTTCAGAAAAAAACGCCAGTTGTTCCTGGGAAATGAAAGACATACCACTGTTACCTTTTTTGTTGAACGTGGAGTAAATTATTATGCAGGCTGAGAGAGGATCCCAAACTTTTTGATATTACTGTACTTTTGCCATATTCTGGTGATAACACTAATAATAACTGTCATTGACTTTCTCCTTATATATCTCTATTTTTTATTTTTCCTGACCTAACTGCTTCCTTTAAGCTGTTAGTTTGCAGTACACAAACATTTCTCATCTTATCTCATATCATCTTATCAAAACAGTTTATTCATCGTTCTCTTAATCCCTTTCTCTGATACGTCTCTTTGATGAGATACCTCAGGGCCAAACTGAAAATGGGTTCAAGGCTCAGATGCATGGGGAAAGTTCTGGAAAGGTCATTCTATGAGATTTATTTTGACTTATCAAACAGAAACAGTAATAGTTCAGTTTAACCATTTGCCTAATATACTATTATACAGCTGTTCTGATTTAATCTTGTAATAATGGACACCAACAGGTTAATATAATATAGATATTTAGTTAATTGTCATGCTATTTTCCCTTTAATCTGGAAATAACTCACACATATACCAGGCCTATGAAACAGTAATAAAGAAATGATAAAATGGCCACCATTTGCTTTAGAAATTAAGAAATTGAGAAGTAGTTCAGAGTTAATCTGATCCCAGCAATTTTTTGACCTCTTTTCAATTATTCCATGTTAAGTAATTACATTTACATGTCATAATTAGCATTGTTATAATAAATATAGAGGCAGCAAACAGTCACTGCTAGTAACTTTCCCGCCTAGTAACTGTAACAGGTAGCCTGTTTTTAATTGTGCTCTCTGCTCTTGTCATATGTCACCCACTTACCTACTCTGAGCACAAGAGATATAAATTCAGGATGTGGATTGCACTGACTCCTAATAAAATGTGTTTCTGAATGTGTTAGGAGCCATAGCATGTAAGGTCAACTGGGGTAAGTACTATGAAGAATGATACAGATATGGGGCCTCTTATTCATTTTAAGAAAACAATCCAAATTTTCTTTGTAATAATTGAACAGTATCTTTTACTTGAGCTGTATGAATGTATGGGTTTATTTAATGTTTTGTTTTTAGTAGGCTTAAGGCATGGCCCAAATTAAGGAAAAACGTGTTATCCAAAAAGCATTTCATTAGTATAATAAGATACAATATTTGTTCCCAGGGTCCAAGATACTGGCCACCATTACAGATAATCAGTTGTTTATTTATGTACCGTATATACTCGTGTATAAGCCGACCCGTGTATAAGCCGAGGTACCTAATTTACCTAAGAAAACTGGAAAAATGTATTGACTAGTGTATAAGCCTAGGGGCTGATTGAAAATCAATCTGTACTTTGTACAGGAACGCTCCTCTAGTCATATAGACAGCCCTGCTGAGAATAAGGATTGCACTTCCCCAAGCAAACAGCGTATAAGAAATTCAAATCCCGTAATATCGGATCCCTCACCTCCCTCTCCCATAGCGCATCAGGACTCTGTGACTGACGATCGCCGTTGTTTGCTTGGGGAAGTGCAATCCTTATTCTCAGCAGGGCTGTCTATATGACAGGGATCCGGTGAGGGATTGGCGTATGACCCGCGTATAAGCCGAGGTCGAGTTTTTCAGCACATTTTGGGTGCTGAAAAACTCGGCTTATACGCGAGTATATACGGTATTTATTTATTTATTTTTCAGAAATGTATTTGAAGTATTGCCAAAACATTTAAGGTAGTGCAGGTTTTATGAGTTTCCTGAATTGGTCTCTTGAGCTGCAATCTAAAATAAGATGTTAATACATATCAATCTGGGAGCATGTAAATGCAAACTGTAGTGATATTTATTGGCTACTCACCTGAAACTGATATGTGGGAACCTTGTAGCATTGATAACATGAAGCAAATATTGTAAAAACATATGTAAAAACATATGGTGACTTATTCTCTTAACGATTTTCTAGGATTCTGACAATACACAAGTATGAAGGTAAATATATATATATAAGTCATTTATCCTTTTTAATTTTCAATTTATCTTAGGGTATGTCAAAAGATGACAGAATCTCATTTAAGAGCTCTGAAGACAGATGACAGAAAGTGCATTAAAAATGAAATTTTGAATTCAAGGAGTGAAAGCCTTAAATCACTAAAGGCATGTCTGTGGGACAAGATTGATACCAGATGCTATTTAGTACATGTTATTAAGAAACCATTCAAGCCTTGAAGGGACCTTGTCACTACATAACTTCTGTCTATGTAAATAAGATTGAAGAAAGGATTTATACCAACACCAATTTCAGGGAACCATTACATCAAAGAGCCGGTGCAGAGTGTAATACTCATCCTGGGAATGTACCTGTGAATACTAAAAATGTATGACTTTCCATTGACTTTCAATATAGACATAAATCAGAGAGATACAATGTGCATTATATGGAAATATGCTGTAATATTTGTTCAAACCTTTCCTGTATGTTAACCTAAGCAATCAGTAATGGTATGAGAAAGTGATTTCATTGAGGCAACATTTTTTTTTAACGTGTATCATAAATGATGACCATCTTGGCAGTGCATTTGAATACTTTTATGTACTCTGAAGTGTTGTTTTGTCATTCTGGAAATTATATTATATTAAGAATATTAAGAAACAGATTTTTTTTGATTTGGATTTGAAGCCTCTTCCAAGGGATTTTAAGAGAAATAAGCAGCTGCTTTTCTTCACAAACTATATTACCGGTAGGTGTTTTATTTATCTTTAATACATATTCACAAAAAGCATCTTGAAGAAAGCCATTAAAGTCAAGATGAGTTTTCCACAGGCAAAGCGACACAGTTTCAAGAGATTAATCAAAATTTAGAGCCTTCACAATGAAATATATGCTACAGTCTTATGAATGCTTCCTCGATTTAGTTTTTGTCTGACAACATGCGCTGCAGCATTTGATAAAAAGCAAAATTCTACTAAAGGGAAATATTGTACCAGTAATTACTGTTATTTTCATGCAATAGGGATACACATTGTGTGTATATTAAAAAAACTCACAGAGGTATCATTTGCAGAAGATGAAACTCATTTTATCACTCATAATCTATATTGATTGTCTTTACAAAGTATTTTAATGTCAGTTGTATTTAAACTTTTTTTACTTGACCTTTTTGCATGTCTAGTAATTGATTAAAAGAAACCTGATTCAATACTGAAATTACAGGGAACAGCCAATACAAATGTCATCCCCAAATTATGCCTTTACAAGTAAGGCAAAGTTATTGTAGTATTTTTTGCAGTAACAAGAGCACCTTAGCACCGTAGATCTATTTCAAGTAGTCTAAGGAAATAATGCATTTGACATTTCCATGCCCATGGACCTCCAGTGGTCCTCAAATCACAATTCACTAGTGGTAGCCATTTTGTTGAATGGAAATGGCTGCCCTATGACATTAATGTCCTTTTGCAAGTATCATCTGGAGATTTCAACTTCACCTATCACAGGCTATATTTAAGTATTTCATGACATGACAAGGAGAAGTGCATTTTAATTTAACCTCAACTGTTTCCATAAACAGAACTGAAAGGCACTGCTGCCGGAAAAGGGCTGTAATTGCCCCTTATACTGCAATCTAATGCTCCTTATTTATAAGGCAAGTGAATGACATTGAAAGACAGTATTAAGCTGCAGTGAGAAATGCTGGTCATTGCAAAATATGTATTGTCTGTTGTGAGAAAAACATTGCCCTTAATGGCCTTTTCAGTGGTTAATTTTTTTCAGCATCTGAACCAAAATCCACTGAAATTCTGTATACAGTAGATTTTAAAAATCTAAAACAAAATATGTAAAAATAGAAGAACAAATTGATTTTGAGGGCATCAGTACAATACAATAATTACTGTTCTTGCATATCCATTGGATATATGTTTAATCTATTGTAAGGAAAAGATACTCCATTAATCCTATTTTAGTTGATTTCCTTTTTTGTATACTTGCATGGAAAATTTCTGACACCTATATCGCTCATGATTCACGCCAGCTTTAGCAGATAAGGAAAAGTAAATATATAAAGCCATCCTTCTTCCCCTGAGTTAATATATTAACAAGAGAGATTTATCATCACACTTCCATCATGTTCTGGTTGGCTGCCTCTCTCATCTAACAAATATTTCAGCCATTAACTAGTATATTTTACAACCTATTGACTGACTGTTTTACTATGCTAGTAATATAGGTCTCTCTCAGTACACATAAATTGTTCCTTTAAAGAAGGAATGTGAAAACGTCTCACATAAAATAAAGTAAAATATCTACCCTTATGCAGGGAAAACTCACCTGGTGTATACTTAAAAGACTTTATAAAAAGGAGTTTTGCAAAAAATAAGTTTAACAATTCATAATAATGAAATAAGCTTGCAAAAATGCCCTTCACACATGGTCATGCCTACCCAATTCTCCATAAGCCAAACCCCATGATTCACACCCCATTTCTCTTGGAGTACCCCCCAATTGCTGTTCAGAGTGCTTCTGTAGTTTTCCTAAAATTGGATTGAATATATTTATTACATAGTTCAATGTTCTTTTTGCTTCTGTGTCAATAACTTTTTAAAGAGTTTCACCTTTATGTTAACTTTTACTATGTCATAGGATGACTAATTCTAAGCAACTTTTCACTTAACTTTCATTTTTCATTTTTAATAGTTTTTGAATTATTTGTCTTCTGGATTTCAAATGGGGGGCATTCAAAAACACAAAATGCTCTGTAAGGCTACCATTTATTGTTATTGCTACTTTTTAAAACGCGTCTTTTTATTCAGGCCCTCTCTTATTTATATTCCAGTCTCTTATTCAAATCAATTCATGGTTGCTAGGGTAAATTAGCATTTTTAGCAAAATTGCTGATATTGCAAACTGGAGAGCTGCTGAATAAAATGTGAAATAACAAAAAAAAACACAAGTAATAAATAATGAAAACCAAATTGTCTCAAAATATCACTCTCTACAATATACTAAAAGTCTATGTGAACAACCCCCCTAATCATAATAAATGTGGTTTAATTTTTCCTTGCTGAAGCAAAGTTATGGAAAAGGTTATATATTTCCCAAATACCATAGTCCATCAAAAAGAAGTATTATAATTTTTCTTTACATGGATGGATTTGCTGGTGAGTGACAGTTGGAGGTATTAAATTGCTAAAGTTAATTCTTTTTAAAATCTTCCAAAATGATTTAATATATTAGCCTGCCAGTCAATGTCTTAATAAACAATACTACACTGAGAGTTAAAATCATTGTGCTGGAACTGCATGGCCAGCACTGTTCAGAAATAGCAAATACAAGGAATAAAAAAAAGTTAAAAGGAGAATAAATATGTCAGAGATTGTTATATGTGTGTAGAGGGCAATATCAATTTCAAATGCAACATATATATCATACTTCATGAAACATTACCACAGCAATGCACCTTATATTAACTGACAAATTACACATACAAATGCATGGATTTACTATTTACTAATTTGTCTTAACAATAAGTTCACATGCTCATTTTTAAGAGTAGATTGTTACAAGTTATGCTTTTACACTTAAGATCTTGTGTCCTAATGTAAACTTTAATGGTTGATGGTTATACTGTAATTAGATGTGGAACACTGCCTTTATTTGACTAGCCAGGATCAAAGCAATGCTGAAAATAATTTGAGTAAGATGCAATGTATTTGATTAAAATGAAGTCTATAGGAGATGTTTCTAACTGGTTTCCCGATAAAATATCCCATACCTGTACCCACACATTTTCATACTAAAGACAAACCTATATACCTGGTATGCCTGTCCAGGAGTCAGGTCATGTTGTCTAGCCACTGGCCCAGTATCAGCTGCTGTTTTGGGAAGTAGGATAACAGGAAGTTTTCAGATGTTCGGAATGAGCTACCCTTTCTGATCTCAGACAAGATGAAGGCACTGGATGACCCCTAAAAATTAGCCTGAAACCAGTTTAGTTGGCCTTGCCAGAAACCTCACTGTGTGCAATGCTTTCTTAAACAAAGAGCATGAGAAGCATTTGTGACTGTTTAAATTGATTTCTTTGCATTGGATTGTACTAATTCTAGAACTGTTATTCATATATTTACAGTCCAATTCAATCTAGTAGATTATATCCTCCTGTAAAGTGTTGCATCCTAGCATGTCTGTGGCTGTAAGTAAAAATATTTTGTAGTTAGCACAAAATGACAGTGACAAATGAATTAATGTAGGAGTAGACAATTTATCTGAAGGTTCCATTTAATCCCCCCCATTTCATACCTTCCCTTAAAATGAAGTATATAACACAGAGACATGCCAATATTTGGTGTTGATTGATTTGACTGTTTTTTATGCTTAATCCTAATAGAATTATAAAATTGTATTATTCTGAAAGCTGTCTAACCTAATGTTGTTTGTTTGGCTGACATGAATCACAGTCAGAAAATGATAAAACTGAACATCACTCTCCACTGTCCAACCGTCTCTTTCAATTACACTGTTGATAAAATAAATTCAGTTAACATATTTACTACAGAATGCAATGCAATAGATCTCTGTCTTTGGTACAAGAGAAGCTTTTCACTCTAGCATTACTGTGCATGAAAATGTTAGGAGTTCACACGGAATGACACTGACAAATTAAATATATTCAGAGAGTAGACATTTCATGATTATTGTTTGTGACATCATCAGAAGACTCATATATCACTGCACAAACTCAGACTCAGAGAATAGTGTGAAGCTTACATATTCGTTTCTGTTTTGTCCTGTGTATAATATAAACAAATCAAATATTCAGTGTTGACTAATTTAGGTAATTGACAGTTTCACAACACAAGCACAT
Source organism: Xenopus laevis (assembly GCF_017654675.1). Lineage (NCBI taxonomy): Eukaryota > Metazoa > Chordata > Amphibia > Anura > Pipidae > Xenopus > Xenopus laevis. The sequence continues at coordinate 47,738,998 of NC_054377.1, read as the reverse complement.
TGGCACATTAATTCATTATGTTAATTTTTTTTCATTTTTAAGTTGCTGAAAGAGTAATTTTTTGCGGAAAAAAAGCAACACATATAAATTGAATTTTACAATGCAAGCCGAAATACAAATTGCACTGTCCCTCTGTTGAGGAATGTGCAATAACTAAGAAATAAGCAATTTCCTAGCTGCAAATTGGAAAGTCTGCCAACCAACTAAGTGGTGTACCACCAATTAGCATCTGATTCCTCCAGAGTATTTAAAAGACTGCAAGTTTTCTAAGACATTAGTTCAAAACAATAAATGAAAGTTTTATTTATGCATCATTCTGTTGGAGAGTCTTGAAACATTTCACAATGCAAAGTATGACCTTTTAATTATCAGCGTGGTTCCTAGGTCAAAAAAAAAACACATAAAATCTAGATATACAGTAATTAGAATGGAAACATCCTGTTTTTTTTTTTTACTAGACAACTTTCATGTTTTGCATAATTCATAAAAAAAATTGGACATTTGACCCATTGACCTCATTAATATATTATAAGTTGACATTACTGGAGTCATTTACCTAATTCATTTATTGTAGTTTATGTACTTGCAACTAGTGATGGGTGAAAAATGTCCCATTTTGCTTCACCAGAAAATTCGCAAAACGGCAGAAAAATTTGTGAAACAGTGAAAAAATTTGCAAAACAACCAAAAATTTGTGAAACGCATTGTCAATGGTCAAAAGTCAATGGATGTCACAATTATCTTGATGCACAATAATTTTGACCTGATCAACAATTTTTATACGCACGCAAATGCATTAAAGTCAATGGGCATCTGCATAATTTTGACATGAGACAATTTTTATGCGTGCGACAATATTTTTTTTTTTTGTCGCTGTAAATTTTTTGCCTGCAAATTTACACCACAGTTTCATTAATTTATTTGCGGGCATTGAAAAGCGGAAATTCGCAGTGAATCCATGCCTGGCGAATTTATTTGCCGATCGCTACTTGTAATAACCTAAGTGCTGAATTTTAAACAACTGACCTCCTTCCACTCCTTGGTATATACTGTATTCATAATGTCAACCAGTTTCTTATACAAAAAATATAACACTATAATTAAGAGGGGGATGAAGGGGTATAAGAACAAGTATTTAAAGTTATTAACATACAAAACAAACTCTGTAATAATGAGTTCTGAATTCAGTCAATAGCAGACTCCTACCTCTTGATGTTCTACTTGAACATATGTGTACAAAACTGGTCCCCAGAAAGGAGTTTTTTTGGGGGGTAGAAATATTATAATGTAGACAGCTCAATAATCCAGGTGCAGATTCTGAACTGTTAAAATTTGCTGTATTAATTGATGCATTTCTAAGCAGCATCTGTGGAATATTAGCAATTATTGTATCAATTATAACAACTGCATTTATAGAAACTCAGGGATTCTGTTTAGAAGGACCGATAATAAGAATTTTTTTTCTGGAAAGCAGTACAGGACATACTATCTACATCTCCTCTCCACCCAGTACACCAAGGGGCAGATTTACATAGGGTCGAATATCGAGGGTTAATTTGAATATTCGAACGATTTTAAGTTCGAATCGCTAGAGTCGAAGTCGTAGTCGAAGGTCGAAGTAGCCAATTTGATGGTCAAAGTAGCCAAAAAAACATTCAAAATTCTAAGCTAAGTAAATGGGCCCCCTAGACATCTTGAAAACATTGATGGGTAAACCAATCCCCCACAATACGTCTTTAGAACAAGCAAAAAAAGCAAACTGTATTCTAGCATCTGCTAGACTATCTATTGCAAAGTGGCCTTTAGACCAATATGAGAAATATGGCATTAATGACAACCAAACATTGTGGAATCCTGTATTTTGAGATAATCTGTGTAAGGACTATTACTTGTCAGATATCACTCCCATAGATCCACACAGTGCATCTGTACTCCTTTCTACCCTCTCTCTAATTTCCATGCTTTTTCCATGCCTCCTAATACCCTCTATGTTAAGACCATGTTGACAAAGTTGAATGTATACAGCCTATGCAATAATTGTCCTGTCTATCATGCCTACGGTATACACCTGTCTTGAACAATACCATTATTTTTTTTGTTGTTGTAGAACAGTTTACAATGTCAGTGACCCCCCTCCAGAGTTGCTTTAGAAAGACATAAGGGAAAAATGAAACTTTAATATTCAATATTAGAAAAATGGCCACAAATAGAAAATGGAAAATAATTGAAAAAAAGCCATTATTTCTGGGGAACTATCTGAAACCGCACCTTCCGTAGAATCAATTTAAAAAGCTTTTATTGGATTACATGCCTGGGATCTCCAACAAGCAACATCGTTTCAGGCCCAACACAGCCCTTTCTCAAGTTACTGATCACTTTAAGTCATACAATTTTATATTATATTATAAAACACGATTTACAGGCCAAAAGAGAGAAAACCATTTCGCAAACAAAGGACAGACAGTATTCTCTCTATTGGCCTGTAGATGGCGTTTTGTAAAATAGTATAAATTGTATGACCTAAAGTGACCAGTAACTTGAGAAAGGGCTGTGTTTGGGCTGAAACGTTGTTGCTTGTTGGAGATCCCAGCCATGTAAACTAATAAAGGCTTTTTAAATTGATTCTATGGAAGGTGCTGTGACATCTATTGATACTGTTTCAGCAGTTTGAAGTTAACAGCTCTACATGTGCACTCTATTGATTTTCTTCCATGAATGTTTGGTGAGTGCTGACCAATTGCAACTTTCCGAACTATCTGAAACAATGGTCTTAATCTATGTCTCACCTATAAAAAGGGGTGGTGACCATAAAATAAGAGTATTACAAAGTGAGAGCTTCTGTTTTAGCACTCTTCAAACTTTGGCACCAAAGGGGTTAAATACTATTACTAGTTTTTGTAGTAGTATGTGCCATTGGGAAATCCAAAATAGAAAATTGTTATATTAAGTACTAAGGGCAACCCCTCGGGATCGTACGATTCACAGCGTACACAAATAAACCAAGCAACCTATACATGTTAGGTCACATGGACCAATTAATAGACAGTTCTTTTACTTCCACACTTCTTCCTGTCACAGTTAGAGCTTCATTATTTCTGGTGAGGTGATCTTTAAAGGAGAATACAGACCATTGTCAGACCATTCTGTAAGATTCTTTGATGGGCCACTTAATATGATAAAAACTATCCATTGGTTAAAATTTTGGGTTATAGGTTTCTTTTAAAACCATTGGTAGTTGTTATAGCCCAGGTTCTCCCCGAAGCTGCACTTATCATGGTAAGTCTGTTTTTTTGCATGTACCCTGTGTCATTCCTTTTGATAAACAGTTCACTTACAAAATTAATTTTCTTTCTCACAAGCTACTGGTCCAATGAGACTGCTAGCAATGTTTACTATTCATAATCAAATTCAGCCTGAAAATGCTTAACGTTATCTTTGTATTATCTTCAGGTATTCCTTACGACAAGTTCCCCTGGCGGAAATGCTTTTTTAAGTATTGCAAAAGCCTTTTCATTTTACTTATATCTTTTTTAAAGTGGACATACACAGGCAGATTTTGTCTTTTGAAATGAACGATTTTAGTACAATCAGACAAAATTGTCCCAACAGTTGTTCAGGGGGGTTTACACATTTCCGCCATTCATCAGTCAGTAATGATCATCGTTAAGCGAATGTTCTCTTCATGTGGCTTTTGCGGAAGTAACCAAAGGAACACCTACACATTGGTTAATTTATGTATGATCTGCAGTCAACATGACAAAGATATACAAGAAGTCTCTTCACGTTATTAACCCTTTTTGGATGAATTGTTAGTTAAAACACTCAGTTTGCCGATAAGATTGGATGGCAATAAAAATTTCCCTGTATGGCTTTAGACTTGGGTAGGATATCATTTGTAAACTTGTGCTGTCATTTAGAAAAACACAGATTGAGGTGAACAGTTTTCTGAAGAAATGCTAAATGAAAATTATGATCATGTAGTAAAAAAAATTCATTGGTTTCTGGCATTTGAAAAAAAATCAACATTACTATGAATTGATTTGGAAAGATTTCAATTAACTTTTTGGAGGTGAAGCAATCTTTGGTTTATCACAACTTTACTACATTTTATTGAACCTGGTTCAATGTTGTGTATTTTGAGAGATCTTGATAAAGGTTTTTTTTTTTTAAAGTTTATTTTACTGTATACCACATTAATGCAGCATACCTAGCCATTGAAATGTTTGAATTAGATTAGAACATAATCTAGCCATAACCAAACTGTTTTTATTTTTAACTAAATTGGCTGATGAGGTAATATATTCAAACATACATAAGCATGAACACAATCATGCAAACACAGTAAGAAACAGAGATCCCATGATTTAACAATAGTAAGGCCAACTTGATAAATCAGACTAAATCTATTTTTCTTTTTTCTGAATCTGTGTAAAATAAATGGCAAATTTATAAAGGTGTGTGTAATTTTATGCTATGCGAATGCTAGATTTACTGCCATTATTTTACATTGCTTCCAGCGGAAGAAAAAACACATAATGTTATGCTGTTTTACACAGCAAAGCCTGTGTGGTGTAATATCCCACAGTTTTTTACCCAGCATAATAAATATGCCCCTTAAAACGTAATTATGGGAATGTACTAAATTAGAGACTAGTGATGGGCGAATTGGCGAATTCGCAAAACTGCGCCGGCGTCTCGTTTTTGACGCCGGTGGCCGTTTTTTCCGACGCCAGCGAATTTTTGCCACAAATTTTCGCGGGCGTTTCGCGAATTTCGAAACGAATTCACGCCTGCCAAATAAATTCGCAAATCACTATTAGAGACGATTCCTATTTTCCCCAGCCTCTCCTAGGATAAAGCCCGGTGTTTGGATAAGAGGTTGGCACCTCTCTAATAATTCAGGATACAAGAAATTACCAAACACACAAAGGCGAGTGTAACAGGGCGAACCCCTGCGTGTTTAATTCATGTCAATGATGTAACATTTCGGGGGGGGGACCCCTTCGTCATATGTGCTGTGCATGTGACCTTTACCTTGCATGCTCATTACAGTGAAATGTCTGTTCAAACTAATGGATGAATGTGTTCTACATTTCTTTTATAAAGCAAAGATAGTGTAAACTTTGTCTGCATCACAGTATGAATCGATATCTTGTAACAGGGACATGAGCACTTAAATAACTACACCAAATAACTGGGGTAAAATAGGATGCTGCTATTGCTTTAGAATTATAACATTATAGCAACAGTTCTTACCCGATCTGTGCTAGCTTACATCTGATTAAAAAGGTTATCTACAGCATCATAACAGCATGTCCCTCTTGTTTCCTTAGTGCAAGACATGCCACTATGTACTAAACACGTTCATGTAAAAACAAGTCATGACTTCTGTCATGGACATATACTTTCCATCAATCATTATAAACATGTTTAACAACTGCAGCATTATTATTCCTGTTACTCACAGTTGCTTGAGATGTATTGTATTATGTACTTCTACCTTATATATTATATTTTCACTCAAAGGTGTAACTAGCCATTTAAAGGGGACATGTCACCCTAAGAAATTTAATATCCTTTTCTATCATGCAAAACAAACTTTATTTACATAAATTTACATAAATAAATGATTTAAATCTTGGTTCCTTCAGTCTGGTGACTCACAATCACAGCAAGCAGACAGGCACAATTTTGTGGACACTTATTTAGGCAAGTTTTGTATCACCTGGAAATCTTGTGCATATGCCCGATGAGGAAACCTAATGCTCATTCGGTGCAGAGGCTACACAATTATAGACAGCCGGGAGGGAGGGGAAATGTGAGAAGTGCAGTAACATCTTGGAAGTATAGAATGGAAAGTAAAAGAAATTGTCTGCACCTCCTCTATGCCTGAGTTATAGAGGTGGAGATATCTGATTGACAGCTGAGATTAAATTCATTTATAACAGGAATGGATGTTAAAATTAAAAAAGAATGTGGATTTCATGTTTAATTTGCAAAGGACTTTTATTATATAGCTTATGTGTGGGTGACAGCTGTGCAGATCTTGGGACCTTCAAAGCTGCCAAGGAACCCCCTGCATGCAGAAATGGTAGGTTGCCTTTATTTACACATTTACACACACATACATGCATGTACACTCACACACACTACACATTTTACTAAAGTTAGCTTTTCTTGCTTTTCTGCCTTTTTTTCTTTTGCATTTTGCACTTATTTACACACTAACATGCACACAGTTTTACACACTTTTTAGAGCTGTACACACATGTAAACAAATACGTATACTTTTTTTTGTTCTTCATTTTATACTTTTGACTATTGTTTTCACATAAAAACTGTTGATTTCAGTGTGACTTTTCGATCAAGTATTCTGACAAAAACAATGATGTTGGATCATTTATTTTATTTCATTGATTTGCCTAATTTTATTTGATTTTTGTGACTTTATTGCAATTTTATGCTTACATTGTTGTTCACTGTTTATTTTAGCATTGCTTTGCAATTCCATTGTTTGGAGAAGAAAGATATTTTTAGCAATTCGGTATTCATGTGAATGTATACTTTTCAAAAAGATATGGTCTTTGGGGGGTCTTTGTACTGTTAGAGGGTTGTGTGGCATATAATATGCAGTCAGGGATCTTTGTTCACAGAAGGTGAATTGGCAGCTGAGAAAATTCACATGCACTATATGCCACCCTTTTTGATATGTCTATGCATATTGGGCATCAAACTGTTCAGTAGGCCCTTTTCAATCATATTTAGGATGGTTTACCATTGTACATAAGAAATTGGTTGAGCTAAATGGGGAAAATTACAATATTTTTAGGTGATTTTCTGAAATGACATAAAAACCACTGCCTTTAGCGAAGCTTGGCAGTTCGGTAGTTTAAAGTAGAAAGACATAATTACCCAATTTGGATTTGGCAGAATGTGTGCTTTACAAAAATATATGGGTTTTAGGGGTCACCATACTTTAATTTAGCTTTTACCACACATAAATCTGACAGTGTGTTTAAAAATTAAGGTAAAGGTAAGTCACTAAATAAGCATCCACAAAGAAGATTTTGGGGTCTTTACATGTCATGCACTTTGATAAACCTATGTTCATCCCCTGGTATTCATATGTAGGTTGTTTTAGCTTGGTACCTAATTCATTGTGGGAGATAAGATGCTTCAAAGTGGAAGTGTTGAGATGATTTTCAGAAGTATCACAAAAATTGCAACATTTAGGAAAGCTTTATGGCTTAGTCATTTGGAACAGAAAGACATGCATACCCAATTTAGATTTGAGGGAAACTGTACTTTTCAAAAATATATTGTTTTCTGGGGTGAAAATACTTTTTTGTACCTTTGCCCCTCATAAGTGCTGTAAATGTGTTGGTTTTGCAGTATCTGGAATTACAGAACTGTAAAACTGCTAGTATGGGGTGTCTTCATTATGAAGCCCCTATATGCCACATACTTAGGTAAACCTATGCATATCAGGCATCAAAATATTCCACTGACCCAGGCATTTATATCAATTTTATCTGGTTAAATAATGATATGTAGGAGATATGATGCTTTAGACTGGAAGCTCTGAGGTCATTTTACAAAAAAATTCACACATTTTTATAAAAAAATTATAACTTTAGGATAGAATTGCAATTTAGTAGTTTGCATTACAAAGATATATATACCCATTTTGGATTTGTCTGAATCTGTTGTTTCCAATAATGTGTTGTTTTGTAGGGTAAACTTACTGTTAGTGGAATATTTAGCCTTGAAATCATAAGTATGCAGTTTTGTGGAACAGTGCTTTGGAGATTTGGTAGTGTACTGCTTGGCGTTTTTGAACTATACTAAGTAAGAAATCTCCATACAACTATGGAGACTTAGCTCAGGAGACATATACATTTCCAAATCTGCTGTGTTCCCATGCATAAAATGAATTATGTTTCTGATATTCAGGAAAATAACAATATATGGTTTTCCTGAGTAAACTAAAAGATTCCCCTTCCCCCAGAAAATCTCCCTAAAGTGAAAGAACACAAAATGGTCACAAATGGTCTGGCAATAAAAGTACCAAATCGGTCAAATTGGCTGGTAGCGAAAGAGTTAAAGGCACATATCTTATTGCTGCTATTAAAATAAACAAGAAGTAAGATTTTCATAAAGACAATAAAATGATCATATCAAATGCTATAAATGAGATACAATGAGAAGAGTTGTTTGTAAAGGGATTCTGAAATAAACAATTTAATTAGCAGCAGGAATTGCATTAACTCTCTATTAAGTTAGTTAAATAGCATGAATGCAATAGACCAGTTAAACCTAAAATAAACCATTGCTTTTTGAAACTCTCCTGGACTTATCAACATTTGAAGTATCAATTTAAAACACACTTTAACAGTTATAACTAAGTCTGTGCTCATAAGAAGCTAAAAAAGTTATGCCTGGAGCCAAAAATAAAAACATCAATGGAACAACAGTAATACTTACCATTTGAAAAGAAAGTGCAGACATAGATCAATAAAGTCATCTGCATTTGCACATGTATAGCAAAAACCTAGTACTGTTCATGCTATACATTGTATGGGGAGTACAATGGCTAAATCACTGAGATCTACAAGCATTGCCTAGCCAGTTTCAGCTACAGTCACTCGAGCAGACCTGCCAATAAATATAAACCTTGCAATGGTGTGCAATAAGAGAGGATAATGACAGTTCTGTGAAATGTTAGAAGACACAAAAACAGATGTGTTATTGATTCAGCATATTGTAGATATAGGTAAAATCATATAAATCATGTTTCAGTATTTGCCCTCCCTCCTGCATTATAGCAAAATAATTTATTAAACACATGGACATTGCTCATATTTTTAGTTGCTCCATGATCTTTTTTGTACAGAAAGAGTTTGTACTAAAATATTATTAAAATTAAACTGATATGCTCAACTTGATACAGGATTATTTTCAATGTCTCAAGAATTCTCTATTGAATGGAATTAGACACAATTATTAAGGTAATACATTCTTTAATTGTTCTGCTTCTGAATATGTACTGTAGGTTATGTCAGTAGGAGGGAGAATGAGAAAAGAGAAGCCACCTTCAGTACTCCTTCATTGTTGTATGCCATTGCATAAACATTGGCTTTAAAAAAAAGAGGCACAAGCTAATCATGTTCAACCATAAACCTACTACTATTTGTCAGTCTGTGATTACAGAAGATGATAAAACCACAGTGTATAGAGGCATTTCAACTGCATCAAGAGATTGAAAAATCCTTCACTGAAACCTGATTTTCTACATGGATTTATATCTAACTAGATCAAAAACACCTTTTTGTTTGACAAAAGGATAAACAAAATATGTATATTAGTTTAGAGGTCCAACCATTCACAAATATATTTTGAGGATGTAGGTCCAAGAAAAGTGATGTGGTTAAATACGTTTTTATCATTGGGAGAGATATTTCCCCATCAAAGAAAGTGAAAAAATGTGGTGGAAGATGGTTGTGTAAGGTATATGTGCATCATTAGCAACATCTTTGAAATGTTATTGATGTGATTAATATTTTAGCACGTACCAAGTGGGCAAACAACCAAATCATTGACTATTTTCTATTGTATAAATCTAGTTTAAGAAACAAATGGTTAAAATACATAATTACAGGTATGGGACCTGTTATCCAGAATGCTCTGGACCTGGGGTTTTCCAGATAATGGATTGTTCCATTATTTTCATCTTCATACCTTATTTCTACTAGAAAATCATGTAAACATTACATAAATCCAATAGGCTGGTTTTGATACCAATAAGGATTAATTATATCTTAGTTTGGATCAAGTACAAGGTATTGTTTTATTATTACAGAGAAAAGGGAAATCATTTTTAAAAATTTGGATTATTTGGATAAAATGGAGACAATGGGAGATAGTCTTTCAGTAATTTGGAGTTTCTGGATAAGGGGTTTCCAGATGACAGATCCCATAAATATATAGTATTCATTCAACCACAGCCCTTCCAAGGCAAGTAAAACATTTATATCAATTTAATAAATTCTCTGTTTAATCAAAAGTGACACCTGAATGCCACTTTTGACCAGTTACAGCCATGGCTTATAGGTTTTAGACTATGACAGCATTTAAAGCATTTCAGTCAGAGGGGAGAGATGCAACTTTTAAGACTTATTAATACTATACAAAGAGTTGTAAAACAGCAAAACAGAAAATTAGGAATTGCTTCACATGAAAGACTAATGCTCATAACAATAGTAAATAGATGCAGGACAGGGATGTGCCAAATACTGTATAAATGGAAAAACCAAATGTACTTAATATATATATTTTTCCTATATACAATAGATTCAAAGGAGACACAGGACCTACTCCGTAATTACATTAGTACAACAGTATAGCTAAAAAAATCGTAGTGGCTGACACAGAATATGGTACATATTTGTTTAAGCAGTAAATGTAAGCAAGGGTCCAAAGTCAAAAATTTGGCATAGTATAAATCATGGTGAATTTTTGAGTTTTGCCTTGGTGAAATTATTCACAAAACCATGTAAAAATTTGCTGAGCGGCAAATTTTTTTGACAGGCATCAGATTTTGACTCAGAAGGCTTGCACTTTATAAAAAAGACGCGTGACAAATGGATATGTCATTTTCGAAAAGGTCCCAGAGGCGGCTATTGTTAGTGCATTTAGTTAATTAGGAGATAGGATCATTTTGTGTGAGTCAGTGCAAGTGGAACGTGTGGATTTCAGTTTTCTGTTTGCCTGCTCACCTCTGAGACCCAAGAGTCCTTAGGGCTACATTTGTTTGTCTATCTGTTGGTGGATCAGTTGTGGGTGCACACTTCTGCAAAGGAGTTTTAGTTTAGGGTTTTTTTTTCTCCTTTCCTTCCCCCAAATATCCAAAACCCCCCCTTATTTTTTTTTTTTTTAGTTTAGGTGCGGCCAGTATGACAGGCCGTGGGAGAGGGAGGATGGGTGGGATAGGAGGTCTCGGTGGAGGTGGGAGGAAGGGTGGGATAGGAAGGGTTGTAAGAGGAAGAGGCCTTTGTGCTGGCCGTGGGCATACTACCCCACAACAGCCCAGCCCATGTGCCATGCCCAGTCTGGGTATTGTAGTGCAGCAGCAGCTGCAACCACAGCAGCATCTGCAGCAGCAGGTGGCATTGGGTTGCAGTAGGGCAACTGGCACACGTTGGACTGTGCCAGATGTTTTTGCTACTGCTTCGCGACCTATACAGTCGCAGCAGGCAGAGGCGGTGGTAGACTGGCTGACCCAGGCTACCTCATCTGCAGTAGGCAACAGTGAGTGACAGGAGGTGGCATCAACTGCCAGCTCAGTGCTGGGGGACACCCCACCCCCGTTATTGTTTGATCCTGAGGAGGACCTTGGCCCAGACACCCAGGATCTTTTTAATGATCAGACAGGAATGGGGGGTGTATTCCTGTCTGATGAGGAGGAGGATGGAGTGGCACAGCCCAGAACATTAGTAGGGGACATTAGAAAGGGTCCCCTAGTTGCAGGGCAGCAGGCTGCTGGTGTGGAGTCAGACACCAGCATGCTACATGTGGGTGTGGATGCCACGTATGATGCAGGGTCTGGTCTGGGGGAGGATTTTGAGGATGACAGGGACAGACCCTGGGAGCCAGCTCAGGAGGATAACAGCAGAAGTTCAGGGGGGAAACTGTGTTTTGTTGATGATGACGATGATGACGAAGAGCCGGGGCCGACAGCTCCCCATCCCCTGTAGCAAGAGAAGTGGATTCTGAGGCTCACAGTTGGAGGCAGCCACTGTGCAGCTCTGCCTCTTCTGCAGCCCCCTCTGCCTCCGCCTCCTCTTCAGTGCTGCCCCTGTTGTGCCAAGTTTCCCTCAATGCCTACCTGACAAAGCTTCTGGCAGTGCTCCAGCAGGTAATTGCTGATTGCCCATCCCATACCTGCCATCCTTATAGATGAAGGTTTTCTTGTAGTTACATGACATACCTCATCCTGTATAATGTGTACTATACAAATGCAAGTGCTGTATTACTCAAACTGAAATTCTTATATTGCCAGCTGAATGGATACAACCTGATGCAGCAGAAGAGGCAGCAGACAAAGGGGCAGAGGAAGAGGCAGCAGATCCTGCAGGTCCTCCTGCACCTCTGTCTCCTTCTCCCGAAGAGGCTCCCCAGCTACCACATGTAGTAAATGCAGCAACACAGATGGAGGACAACCTGCTGTATCATATCTTGAGGGAGCTCCAAGATATCAAGGATTGTGTCCTAAATTTGAGGGGGAAACCCTCCTCCTCCTCCAGCAACCTTTTAAAGTTTTTTGCACTGTTGATGTTTTATTTTTTATATTACAAACTTGTCCAACGCTCTATATTTGGTGTTTATTTTTCATTTAACTACTACTACTCAGATTTTACATAAATTGTTTGGATTCTACAACACAACTATGGCTTTCTCAATCTCAGTCAAGTAACATTACAATCCCTTACATTTACACATTTTAACTTGGGATACAAACAGGGTCAGACTGGGGGGCCAGGGGCCCACCGGGACTACTGTCCAGGGCCCCCCTCCGGCCCCCTACTGTGGCGCGCAGAGTGTGCATGAAGGCGCCTGGGTGTTTGGTGCCTAACGCATGCGCAGAAGGCACTGCGCTGATGTCGCTGCGTGAAAAAACTTTTTTCTGGAGATCTGGAGAGGGGTCTAGCCAGGCAGGGGCACATTAAGGGTCGGGCCCACCGGATATTTTCCCGGTGTCCTGCTGGGCCAGTCCGACACTGGATACAAAGCAAACAGATATTATGTGTTCAGATTAATTATTAGTTGTGCCTGTATTAGTAAACTATAGTAATACTATAGATGGTACTTTTTGGTTAAACAGCAATTTAGACTGAGTAGTAGTAGATACCAGTCCACCAGAGATAATGTCAAAAATCACAAATTTTTTTAAAAAAAAACTGGCAAATGTGAGCTCTGTTTTTCTTATGAAAAAAATAGGAGTCCTCTAGGGCATGTGTGTAGCAGTATACTGAGCGAAACATTCGCGTCAAATCAATTTCTCAAATTTTTCACCATTTTGAAATTTTTTCAGTAATTACACACATTTTTAGGTGAATCAAAACACCACAGATCCACCCGTCACTATTAATTACAATAGCTTCACGATGTACAGTTATGATGTAGGAATGTAGACAGTGGGGTTGCAGTACCTGTTATCTACTTGCACATGCCAAAGCATTTGATACAGTGCTGCAAAAATGTATCTCTTGGTTAGATTGTGAGCAGATATTAAGCTCTGGATGAGGACACAGGGGCAAATTCACTAACCGGTGAAAATTAGCCAGCGCTGGCTTCGCGTACATTGCAACACTTCGCCAGGCGTAAATTTGCCTGGACAACGCTAATTCACGAAGATCCAAAATTGCGCACAGGGTAATGAATGCTGGTGAAGTTGCACCTGCGAAAATACGCTCATCAGTTCAAAGTTATGCTAGCGTTGGCTAATTTGCATACGGCGTGCAGTTAAAGTACAAAGACCGTATATGCTGCAGCAAATACATTACACTACACAAGGCCAGGGAACCTTAATAAAATTATATAGAGTTGTTATATTGCCCTACACATGTGCCCACTGTATAGTTTAGGTGCCATATGTTATTAAATGTAGGGGGGAAGGAATCCCAAAAAAATCTTCGATCTTTTTCAGCCTATCACCCTGTAAAAAGGAAAAGACGCCAGCGTTTCTTGGGATTCAGAAAAAATGTAAACTTTTTTTGTAGCAAGCCCCATCTACTCTATTGCACTTCACCTGGTCTGAGGTGACGAAGGCAAGTCTGGCGCAAGAGGTACCGGTCAGTAAAATCAAAAACTTAGTGAATTTGCATAGTAACGCTATTTCGTTAGAGCGAAAAGTCATCTGGCGTTAGAGTGCGAAGTTGCGCCAGAGTCTATCTCCTTTGCGAAATTATGCCAGCGTTAGCCACTTCGCCCTTTAGTAAATTTCTCCCACAGTATGGTAGTTTCAAAATAGGCTTTTATGCCATTTAAGAATCTTATAGAATGAAGACCGAGGGGCAGGTTCACTCCATTACTTTAGTCAAAATGTATGCCTTCTTGGGCAAGTTGGAGATGGATAAATGTTCTCTCCCCAGATCTCTCCTCTTTCTGTTAAGATTATTTAAGCAAAGAACTTCATGAACTAAACCAGTTTAGGATATGACCCCACTGCAATTGCTAATCTAAAAAAGTAAGTCACGTATTTATAAATAATATGCAGTGAATCAAATCATGTTTTTACCTCATTATGCAGTTACTGGCAACAAAAGTGTTGTTCATGTATTAAAGGGGTGGTTCACCTTTAAGTTAATTTTAAGCAACTTTTCAATTGGTTTTCATTATTTGTTTTTTATAGTTTTTATAATTGTTTGCCTTTTTCTTTTGACTCTTTGCAGCTTTCAAATGAGCATCGCTGGCCCCTTCTAAAAAACAAATGCTCTGTAAGGCTACAAATGTATTGTTATAGGTAATTTTTATTATTCATCTTTCTAATCAGGCCTCTCCTGATCATATTCCAGTCTCATTCAAATCAATGCATAGTTGCTAGGGTAATTTGGACCCTAGCAACCAGATTGCTTAGAATGCAAATTAAAGAGCTGCTGAATAAAAAGCTAAATGTCTCAAAAAAACCTTAAATAATAAAAATTGAAAACCAATTGCAAATTGTGTCAGAATATCACTCTCTACATCATACTAAAAGTGATCTCAAGAGGAACAACTCCTTTAACATATAAGACCCTACAACAAAACACAATAAAGCAGTCCGAATTACTGGAATTGCTTTTCCGAACAAACGTGCAAAACCAATGCAACTGTTCTTTAACCTTGCTTTTAGTAAATGTATGCTAATTGCAATTGCGAGTGGCAGAGGAACAGTGCTTCATTGTTCTAAAAATGAGGGTAATTATTTGCAAGTGTTACATTGTTTCTTAATAATAGCCATTAAAACTAATTTGTGAATACACTACATAGCACCTGGCAAAGCAGGTTTCTTCTGTCTAATTAAATTACAAGGTAGTGTCAATTAATTTCTGCACAGACCAATCAGTATTTTTCTTTAGAAAAGGCAATGGAACAAATACACTTTTTCAACACAGTCTGAAGAACTCTTCCTTGCATCGAATGAGTAAATCAGCAAAGATAAAAATGATTATAACAATACACAAAACTTTGCTTACTTGCAAACATTTAACTACCATTTGTCATTATATACAGTAATACAGTACAGCTTTTTGACAATCTGACAGTGGCTGGATATTATTAAAGAGTGTGGAAGTTATTGATGTATACACAGTTGTATTAGTAGTCATCTACTTAGGAAGTCTGCAGTACAGTAACTTCACAATAGCTGGGTTGCTTGCCAACCTTTGAATTGCCATAAAGAGGTTTTACAGTGATTTGTTACAGCACTAACGTATGCCTTCTTTCACCACCTTCCAACTCAGTTAGCTTTACTACAACATAATGGAACAGAAATGTTTAAGAATAGATGAGTCACAGAAAATTCTGATGTAGAATCATGCTCCACAATACAATGTATTACTGTAAATTAATTATATAGAAAATGCACTGTACAGGATGTAGCAATTTCAGGTAGTATGTAGTGATGGGTGAATAAATTTGCCAGACCCGAAATTGTGGTGAATTTCCATGTTTAGCCGCAAGCAAATAATTTGCGAGACTGTGGTGACAATTCCCTGGTTGTTGCATGTCAAAATTATGCGGACGCCCATAGTCGTGTGTATAAGAATTGTCGCTTGTGTCAAACTTATTTTGACACCCTTTGACTTTAATGCAATTTTTTGGTAAATTTGAACATTTTTTTGTGAAGCAAAACAGCAAAGTCCACTTAATTTGACACAGTTTTCTCATTGTCAGTCATATTTTAAAGGGGGACTAACACGACTCCCTTAAGAGAAAGCCCCTATCCCCGTCCCTCCATTGGCCATTGAAAAAAAGTATCCCTGGCATTAACATTGACATATCTATGCAGGGTAGTGCAGATGGAGCTTATGAGCTCTATCTTCAGATTTCCCCCGAAAGGGACCAATATTTTGTTTTCGCACATTAACAGTAGTGGTTGGTCTGGTGTTCCAACCTACTGCACATGCACCAGAAAGATCCATAAATTGCTGTAGGAAAAGAAGAGGATCTGAAGATGGCACCCTATAAGCTCCACCCCTCAATCTAGTCAGTGGCTGACTCAGGATATGGTTCATAAAGCTTTACTAAAAATTAATATTAACAAGGCACCAGGGCCAGATGAAATACACCCTCGGGTTCTAAGTTCAGTTTTAGACCAGCCTCTATTTCTGATTTTTTTCAGACTCACTTTTATCTGGTATGGTAAATATGGATTGGAGGAAAGCTGATGTAATTCCTATATTTAAAAAGGGATTACTATCTCAGCCTGGCAATTATAGGCCAGTAAGTTTGACATCCGTGGTGGGAAATGTATTTGAAGACTTGTAAAGGGATCACAATGAAAATGTTGTCCTTCTGAATGGAATAATGAGCAGCAATCAGCATAGCTTTATAGGATAAGTCAAACAAATTTGATTGATTTTTACAATTAGGTAAGTAGAATGCTAGAAAGTGAGGGGCAGTGGATGTGATTTGGCCAAGGCATTTGATACAGTCCCCCACAAACAACTGCTTTCTAAACTAAGGGCTGTTAGGCTTAATTAAGTCATTTGCACATGGATAGGAAACTGGCTACAGGATTGGGTACAGAGGATGTTTGTTAATGGTACATTCAATGATAGACAGCTATCATTGAATGATATGATGATCTGTTTAGAACTGGCAAGGTCCTTACATCCTACTCCAAAAAAATCTGCCTGCTGGAATGAAATCACAGCATCTGTCAACAGCATGAGCAGTGTACGCAGAACCACTGATCCTCTCCAAATTTAACAAAAAATTTAAATACTGAAACTGCAAACACAACAAAATAATCCAAGAGCTTTTTTAAGTGTTTCTACAAGCCCAAATATTGAAGTTGTTGAAAATTTTAGACAATACAAGTCATCCTGTAAGTGAAGTAGAATGTGAGGAAGAAGCACAATCATATAATGATGCTGTATTTTCAGAGGAGGAGAATCATTAGATAATCAATAACCATTCTGAATGGAAACACCATAATGATATGGTGAATTTGCATTGTATAAGAAATGTATAAATTATGTTTGCAGCTACTAAGAATGAAAAATCAGAATTATGATTTGGATGCAGCAATGAAAATAATGGAGAACTATCAAACTGAACTCAAGCAAGATTTGACCACACAACACCTGTTTGAAAACAGTAATTCATTGACAGACATTGCTTCATAAATGTATAAGCTTGTAGAAAACACTTAAATTAGCTATGATATAACTAGTGCCGAAAACACACCATACACTGTGAATTGTTATGTGACACAATGGTCAACAAAAAACAGATTGTGTCAACCAGATTGCCTGTGTTCTGCAACTGGCAAAAAATCCTATAGCATGTCCGACTTCAAATAATCAAAAGAAAATGGTAAGAAATAAGTATTAATACAAAAGGGCAAAGGCTACAGTTAAGGGAAAATGTAATTCACAAACACACATAGATTATAGGCTTATAATTGAAATCAAACATATAGCTTTGGTTGTAAGATGTCTGGTTATATTTTAGTATAACAAACAGCCCATTTGAATGAGAAAGTGTAATATGAATTGTAGAGGCTGTTATAGAAGATAGATGTTGATAATGTTTCAGTAAACGACAAAGAGTACCCTCACATAAAAAGATGTTTTGTGTGGTGAGGATAGTAAGAAATGTTAGAAGGATGTGATGTGCAAATTGCACCTGTCTAAAAAATAGACAAATGAAAATTAGCATGTTAATAGATGAGGTAGCAGACACATGACATTTGCAAGCTAACCAATCAGAATCACATGTGTAATAGCATTTTAAATGAACTTACAAGAGAAGTGTCAACAAATGATTTGCTGCTTAACCTGGTTCCCATATTGGTCTGCATCTGTGGGATGAACAGGAGGATTTTCATGTTGCTGATGACTTTCAATAGCTTCAGGTAATTGAAGATCCTCAATGGATAATTCTTCACTGAAATATTGTGTAAAGTGCAGGCTGCTAAAATGATATTGCACACTTTACTAGGGGGAGACTACAGAACGCCACGCAAATCGTTTAAACATTGGAAGCACATCTTGAGTAAGTCAAATGCACACTCAATAACTTGTCTGGATTCACCTTTCATCCCTTTGCAATCAGGGCTGGTATGAGTGTTTAGTAGTAAGACATCTCACACACATCAAATAGATAAAGGGACTGCACACGTAGGGAGTTATTTAGTAGAGTCCAAATTCCAAAAACCCTAAAAAAAATTTTTTTACTATAAAATCCAAATTTTTTGTGGGGAAAAAAATCACGAATTTTTTGAGATTTATTATATCCCGAGGATGGAAGAAGTCATAATCCGAAAATCCAGCATCTCAGAACTGCAGAGGTTGCATATAAGTCAATGGGAGAAGTTCCAAATATATCTTGATCTGTGCTGGGTTTCCTGCAATATAGTAGAACCCCCATTTTACGTTTTTCAGGGGACCAGGAAAACTTTATGCAAGGCCTCTCTGTTAGTCACATACAGTGGCGGAACTACCGGGGGAGCAGGGGGTGCGAGCGGGCCAGGGCCTGCACCCCCTCAGGGCCCCCCGGCAGTCCATTCGCCATTGGAAACTCGGCCAAATGCGGCCGTACGGAGGGGGGCGGGGCCCGGCTGCGCGTCACGCACCAGGGCCCGCCCCCCTCAACGAACGCTACTGGTCACATACACAACCTAAAGCAATAAGTGATTGGTGGAGGACTGTATAAGTGGCAGACGAATTGCCCATTTACAGGCAGAACCATAGCAAAATAACATTTGGTTATATTTCACAAATAATAACATTCAAAAGGAGAAAAAGGAGGAGAAAAAAGTTTTTTGGGTACGTCAGGACAAAATTTTAATGTAAAATCTGGGAAAACATTATTTAAAATCAGGGAAATGTATGCATTGAAATGCATTAAAAATTGGTGGAACCACAAATAAAAAATGTAAAATGAGGGAAAACTTGAAATCAGGGTACTTCAAATCGAGGTTTCACTGTAATCTGAAGATTTCATAGTTTTCAGGCAAAATCTGAAAAAGCCCGAGCTTTAGTGTCAAAAAACCTTAACATTCGTACCATCCGTACAATTTTTCATGAATGCAGGTTTTTCCCACACAGGAAATTTTTGGGAAAATGTATTGATAAATAAGTGGAAAAAACCTGTGCAGATTTGGTCGGAGTAATTTTTAGAAAATAATGAGATAAATTCAGACTTTGATAAATAGGCCTCTAAGTATGGCTTTTTCACGAAGAATGACTTGTAATAGTTCATGTTACTTAATTGTTTGGCACTCTTTAAACAACATTACGATGGGGCAATAAAGCTACATGAGTACAATCGATTGCACCCATAATGTTAGGCAAACCTCCTCAGACATAAAAGTCCCTTTTCACTTTAAGGTAAATTTGATAAATAGATGATATTGTAGAGCTTGTAGAACTTGAGTCAGTGACCAAGAGAAAGTGGCTTGAGACATGCCACCTTAAACCTGGCGAACTGCTATGTTAGCCTATGGGGACCTCCTAGAACCTATAGCCAACATTTGGCTAAGTTTTTAGAAGTTTTTTTTTTTTTGAAAATCGTTTGTTCGATCGATTCAAACGATTTCTACGATTGATCGAACAATTTTAATTAGATCGAAAACAGCTAAATTTAAACAAAAAAAACCTTTGACTATCGAATTTTTTAATTCGGTGGTCGAATTTCGAAGTTTTAGCACTTCGAAATTCGACCCTTAGTAAATGTGCCCCATAATATTTTGAGGTGTGAGGTTGAACATTATAGAGTTATTGGCAGCTGAATACAAATTGCAGGCCCTTTCCAAGTCAATTTGTGTTGGAAAGGGCAGGATATACAGTATAGACCATGTGTTGTTTTACAAAGGTCATGTAATAAACAATGCCAATCATCTCCCCTTTAAGTGCCACAGATAATACAATTTACATTCTGTGGATATAAGTACCTAAGTGCCACAGTATGTAGATTCTATGATCTGCAGCACTCCCAGGTTGGGGAGTTCCTCTCATTCCACGCCCATATGCAATGAGTAGAGCAGGGGATCAAGTAGACTATGGGGTGAGATCCCTCAGGGGCCCCAAGGCAGCAGACTTGAATTCTACATGTCCTGCTGCTGCAAGCTGTTCCTGGAGCCCCAGCACTGCCGTCCCCACCGGATCCTACGTGAAGGCTTCTTCCTCTTCTTCATGGGACCCCCTCTAGCTCCCCCCGTCAGATTTCCAGCTTCTATCCAGATTAGTGTTACACACACACAAACACACTGTTACGAACGGAGTCCCAAATGCAGAACTAGTGTTAAGGTCCTGGTCACAGCTCACTCTTCCTCCTATAACAACCACCTTTTGCTTCGGGAAGCTGTTTGCTACTCAGGTGCTGCCAGGTCTTAACGTGAGAGGACCAATGAGAGAGTTCAGGGCAGGCAAGGGAATCAAATGTTATAACAGGAACAGAGAACAATGAGCATGTAGTGATGAGCGAATTTATTCACCAGATGCAAATTTGTGTTTTGCTGTTTGGCAAATAAATTCACAAAATTGATGTGCAAATTCCTATGCCACTGACAACTGCGACGTCCACATAATAATTATGAAGAGAGACCTACGATGGGCAATGAGTTATTGCCCGTGGCCCCCTTTAAATATTTGAATTTCGTGTCAACCGCGACCGCATGAGGTGTTGTCTGTTTGTTTTACCTAAAAAAAAGTTTGCCCTTGCAAATAGCATATTCACTAATTGTACCGCACAATACCATTTTGGTGATTATATTGCTGCATTTTTAGCCATTTTATTGCATTTTTAGCCATTGTACTGTGTTTTCAGTCCTGCATTGGTGTTTTTGTCTGTCAAACCTATTTAGCCAAGATAAAATATTCAAACTGTGATTCTGACTGCTGATTACACTAGGTTAAAAAAAACATTGATTTTTGTGGCTTTATTGGATTTTAGTGATGTTATTGCATTATGCACTCTTCTTTGTTACTTTGCCCTGTTTTTTGTTACTTTTACCTCCATTTGGGGGTCTCTCTGCTCCACATAAGTGTAGTTCGAGAAATCCCAGGTGCAGCGCAAGATCCAAGATGGCAGCGCCCATGCGGTACACGTGGGTGCTGCAGCGCCATGACGCAGGCATGATGATGTCACCGCCAGTGCCGAAGTTCGAAATAAAAGGGCGCCCTGGATGCTGAAACCCTGCCCAGTTATAGGTCTTCAATCCTTTGAGTACCTGGCTATCTGATTCCTGGTTTTGATCCCTGACTCTGATCCTTATCTGCCTGCCTATTAGAACTCTTGCCTGGACTTGTACTACGTTTGTGCCTGATCCTTATTTGTACTGCATGCTTGGACTTAACACCTGGCTTCCTCCTTGGTCCGGACTACCCCCTCTGGGAGCTGCTAGGCCCCCCTGATACTAGGATGTTTTATGCTAATACATTATGAAATGTGAAGCATATAATGGAGTAAAATGCAAGATTTTTTATGACGATTCATAAAAAACTCTACATTCGGCATACTGTTTGGTAGTTTGCAGTAGAAAGATGTATCTACCCATTTTAGATTCATCAGAATGTGTTTTTTCTGAAAACATATGGTATTCTAGGGTCTCTATACTGTTAGGGGGTCTTATGGCACATAATACACAAACCAGGTACTTATATTGCAGGAGTGTCAGCCGTGAAAATTCATATGTATTATTTTCATTTGGGTGCCTCTGTACACCACATAACTTGGTAAATATATGCATATTTGGCATGCAAGTGTCCAGTAGATTCATGGCATTTATATTTAGAATGTTTTATACTGATATGCTATGAAATGTGGGGCCTATAATGGGTTAATAAGCAAGCTTTGTGATGAATGTGGGGCCTATAATGGGGTAATAAGCAAGCTTTGTGATGATTGCCAAAAATGTAATTAGAACCACTATGGTCAACATCACTTTGCAGCTTGGTAGATTGCAGTAGAAAGATGTATTTACCTATTTTAGATTAATCAGAATGTGTATTCTCCGAAACTACAGTATATGGGTTTCTAGGTTTTCCATACTGTTAGGGGTCTTATGGCACATAATACACAAACCAAATGCTTGTATTGCAGAAGCTAGAGTGTCAATCATGAACATTTATAAGCACTATTAAGCACTTAGGGATCTCTGTATGCCAAATTGTTTGGTAAATCTATGCATATTGAGCATCAAACTGTTCAGTGGACCCCTGGCATTCATATTTAGGATGTTATTTCTTGGTGCATAATGCTATGAGGGAGATAAGATGCTAGTAGCGTTGAGGCATTTTCAGCTATTTCATCAAAACCAGCAATTTTGGGAAAGCATTGCAACTTAGTTTTGAGTAGAAAGACATGGTAACCCATTTTGGACTTGTCTGAATGTGTACTTTCCAAAAATATATGGTTTTTTACCTCACAAAAATGCAGTAAATGTGGTGAGTATTCATTAGCTGAAGTGACTTCTGGGACAAGTTGTATGCACTAACTAGCACTATGTGCTCTGAGGAAGTGACCCTTTGAGGTTATGAAACGCATCAGCAGCCAGCACTGCACCTTTTACAATAATGAAATATAATATAATGGTCCTATACAGATGAAAATAAAGATGGAATTTTTTACTACGATTGCGGTTGATCAATGGCTACAAGTAAAGTGTATGAAATGAAACGCTGTTGCTGAGTGGGAGTGGCCAGGAACCCGTGAAGGAAATGGGAGATTGGTGTGCTGGGATCCCTTTATCGCATACCAGAGATGTTTTAGCACTATGTGCTACCTTCATTTTGGAGTCTCTAAACACCAGATACTTTGGTAATACTATGCACAATGGGTTCAGTGGACCCATGGCATTCATATTTATGATTATATTTCATGGTATCTAATTTGATGTGGTGATAAGAACTTGCAAAGTGTAAGTTTTGAGGTGGTTTTTCAGAATTTTCATACATTTTTATAGAAACCAATAAGTTCAGAAAAGCTTTGATGTTTGGTAATTAGGATCAGAAAGACACGGTTACCCATTTTGGATTTGACAGAATCTGTACTTTTCAAAAATATATGGTTTCCTGGACTAAAACTACTGTTTCAGGATTTATTGGCTTTGGAATACAAAGTATGCTATATTCTTCTGTATTGCTTTGAAATTTGATAATAGTTTGATAATAGTTTTTGATCTGTCAGAAATCTTCTTAAAACCATACATATCTGGTATTGACACATTCGAGCACTTGAGGATTTACAAATCAGTTGAATTTATGTGCATAAAATAAAATATTTTTCTCGTATCAATCCCTATATTGTGAAAAATTTAAATTTTTAACTTTAGCTTTAAATTTTGTTCCAAAAATAGGAACCTCAGGTTCCTACTTCAGGTTCAGAGAAAGCTCAGGTTCTCCCGAAAAAAAAAAAAACTATTTATAGTTTTCCTCTGTAAACTACAAATCTCCCCAGGAAATGCCCCTAAAATGAGAGAGCACAAAGCATTCAAAAAACATCTGGCAAATGAAATGTGAAATTCTGCTTTCACTTAAAAGGTTAAAGCTAATTTACTTAATGAAATAACTTACAGCTATTCTTAATTAAGTTCTGTATTATGCCATGTATCTGTTAGCCCCCTCTCTTTAATTCATACTCAATGTAGACCTATGCAGAGACCTCCTTAATTAACCAGATGTATTTATCAAGGTTCTGGGAAGGTGGGTAAAAGTGATATTAAGCATTTTATGTCCTCTAAGCCCTTTACCTCTAAATTCATTAGGTAGGACCATTAACTGACATATTAATAAAATTACAGCAGTCATTAGAATTAAATTAAAGGGGTGGTTCACCTTTAAGTTAACTTTTAGGGGCAGATTTATCAAGGGTAAAGTAAAACTTTGAAGCAAAAAAATATAATTTCGAGCTATTTTTGTGTACTTTGACCATCGAATAGGCCAAAATTTGATTTGAATTTGAAAAAAATGTGACTATTTAAATATCAAAATGTATCATGTACTGTCTCTTGAAAATTTCGACTATTCACCATCTAAAACCTGCTGAATTTCTGTTTTAGCCGATGGGGGACCTCATAGAACCTATTGGTGAACTTTAAAAAATTAAGTTTTTTTAAAAAAAACTTTGAATCTAATGCGATTGAATACAATCTTACATCAAATTGAACGATTCAAATACAATCTATTCACCCGCAGAAAAAAAAAATCTAATTTTGTTAATACATTTTGGTTGGTCTTTTTTTCTTTAAATTTCGAAGTTATGGGACTTCAAAAAAACTCCCATTACTTCAAAATTCGACTCTTGATAAATCTGCACCTTATTATGTTATAGAATTTCCAATTCTAATCAACTTTTCAATTAGTTTTCATTATTTATTTGTTATAGTCTTTTAATTATTGGTCTTTTTCTGACTCTTTCCAGCTTTCGAATGTAGTCCCTGACTCCATCTAAAAAACAAAAGTTCTGTAAAGCTACACATTTATTGTTATTGCTTATTTTTTATTACTACTCTTTCTATTCAGGCACTTTTCCATTCATATTCCGCTCTCTTGTTTAAACCAACTCATGGTTGCTAGGGAAATTGAATAAAAAGCTAAATAACTCAAAAACCAAAATAAAAAAAATGAAACTCTATTGCAAATTGTGTCAGAATACCACTTTCTACATCATGCTAAAAGTTAATGCAAAGGTAAACAATCCCTGTAAAAGAGCAGATTCATTGGCTGTCTGACCAAACCCCGAAAAAGAGGAATTATGAACACCAGTACCACACCAGTGAAGCTCTTATATATAGTAAATTACACAAAGAAGGGGACTCCTAAACCCTTTCACAAAAAATGTATTGCTAGTTTGAAATAGTATATGGCAAAGAGACCTTTACTTCTAGGAAGGGGAAAAAAATGTTCTTTCTAACTATAAAAACAAATGTTCTCCAATATTCTGTAAGAATAAATATGGTATTGTGTATTTTATGAATTATGCTTGCCAGTAGTGTGCAACATGTCTCCATCTCAACAACAATTTACATTTAAACATTTTTTTTTTAAAGTTGAGATTGCTAGATGGCAGTTGAAAAACCTAGGTCATACTATTACACACTCCCTTGACTGTTAAATCATGAAGTGATTTTAAATATATATAGCATTATCTAATACCTACAGTAATTATAATTGATAAAAGGTACGAGTCTACCTTAGTTTGAACACATGAGGAAGTGGAGCCTATGAAAGTTTGAGGAAGAAAGAAGATAAAGTAGCAAGAAAAAACAAGATAAATTCAGAATATATTATGTTGATGGTGACATTGAATGAGATTAAGACAAAGAAATTCGGGGGGCGTGGCCAAGCTATGGTGGTGATTGCACGCAAAGTCTGAGAGCTCTGTGAGGTGGATTCCCTGCGACCCGGATTTTAATAGAGTAGGTATGATTCATTTTCCAATTTCTTCACTTTATTGCTTTAAGATTCAGTAGGTGTCTGTGTTACACCCCATGTGCATAATCCAAGGAAAATATTGAATCAATACAGCTCCAGACAGTAATTTTCAACTGTAATGTGTTTAATTACGGGCAGAGCCCTTTATCAAGTGTAAGCACATACAAAGCATTGTGGGATTAAATACCTTCCTGAGACCAGACCAACCACCTCCCCCTCTTAAAGTGACAGTGTGGAAAATACAATGTTTCTCAAAGTTCTGAAAATTCAGTTAATTTCACTGTGAATCTTAAAAATTCATTAGTTCATAGTGTCCAAATGCCCAAATGTCCAAAGACAAGGAGACTGCCTCTTTCAGCCTGTCCTTGTATGGAAAAAACAAAATCAAAAAATAACAAAAATGACAAAAAACGGAGATCCAAACCTTGACAATAGGTACTGCTATTAAATTAGCCTACCTAGGGAAGCCGAAACGTCGGGGTGATTCTCCTCTCAGGGCAGGTGTATCCGCTTTCTTTTTCATATTGCTGTTTGACCATATTTTGAGTGGTATGTACAATTGATTTTCTGTGATATCTTCTGGCATGTTTTTGCCCTGTCTTATGCATGTATTTCTTTTTAAATATATAAATATATGACTATTCAAATACCACTTGGTCTATCTATTTATTTGGAGTGCATGCCCTCTTTGCTAATATAGTTACAGAGAGATTTAACAGATTTGGGGGACCGTACTGATAAGCTGGAGACATGTTCCGATGCTATTGTCTCAAAAATAGCAGACATGGAGGACGATAGTGCTTCCCTCAAGGAGGAGGTAACACGCCTAAGAGATATGTGTGAAGACCTGGAAAACAGGTCTCGCAGGCAAAATTTGAGGGTAAGAGGAGTCCCTGAGGAAGTGACTACAGCTGAAAACCACAATATCTGCAAGAATTGTTTGAAACCTTATGCCCAGGCGAGACAAAAGAACACTGGATTCTAGACAGGGCCCATCGCTTATTAGGCCCAAAACCACCCACAACCAAGCCACCACAAGATATTGTTATCTGCTTCCATTATTATCAGAGTAAGGAAGCTCTTCTCACTAAGACAAGATCACTTAAGATGAAAGAATACCGCAACCATAACCTACAGATATTCGCAGATCTTTCTCCAATCACGCTTGCGAAAAGGAGAGACCGCCGCTTTATTAAGCAGAAGCTACGGGAACACAATATTCCATACAGATGGGGATATCCCTTTAAGTTAGTGGTCAACCGGCTCGGCCATACATATATGCTGCAGAATCCCTCCAACGCTTCTAAATTTTTAGAGGCTTTGGGCGTCAACTCTGATCAAAATATACCACTCCAACATCCTGCTCTGCCTGAGAAGCCTGCTTCGCCCTTACACCAACAATGGAACACAGGGTCTTCACATCCGATGTCACCCGGGCTTGCACTAAGCCCCTCTCCTCCTCAGGACACATGAAGCTATGTTACTTTGCTGGATACCGACAACGTTTAATTCTACCTTACTACCCTTTCCACCACGGGAATCCACGATGGGTAGTCTCGACTTACTTTTCCATCTGTGTAATACACACACTCTGAGACGCTGCCAGAGCTTGTCTGCTGACCCCCACACTGTGGAGTACTTGGAAACGCTCCACATAGGCCCAGGTTGGTTTCACCTGAGCCCTAGTCTTTATACTTGGGATATAATAACTTTTTATTTTGTTTTTTCTCTCTTGGGTATGAGTTGATTAATCCCCACTTGTAAGGGGTAAGAAGCTGCAAAATTGACTTTTTTTTTTCCGTGAGTCTGATCTTGATGTACCCAACAGTTCCTGATGTGTTTTTTGTCATTTTTTCTCTTTTTTGTTATTTTTTCTCCCACTAAATTTGTTAAGGTCTCTGGAGAACTTGACATTATTCGGTCAATCTGCTTCATTTTTCTTATGATCTTACATCTATTGGGTTTTATTGAATGCCTTGTTACTAATGTATTAGTTATAACTCTCATGCTTCAGCCAAAGGGAACGAACTGCAAGTCTGATCAGCCCGTGATATTTTTGCTGTTTTCAATACTGAGGACAAATACAACTTTTCTCTATATTTTAACTCATGGCGAAGATAGTATCCATTAATGTAAAAGGTCTCAATAGCATAACTAAACGATACTTAGCACTGAAAGAGATTAGGACCCTAAAAGCTGATATCGCATTCATTCAGGAGACACATTTTATAAAGACAGGTACCTCTAGGCTTTACTCCAAGTATTGAGGTAATGGATTTGGTGCGCTAAGTTGATATACGGTCCCCAATATCTAAGTAAGGATAAAGAAAATATATATGGTGTAATACAGCCAATTAATCTTTGTCAAAGGTTGCTACTTAGAGCTACTCACAAATTGGAGTTTCTTGACAAGCTTTCAATTGGCTCTTCCACACTCGGATCGGTCTTTAGCGTAAACCTGCAATAGATAGCTACAATAGTGTAGTACTACCAGATTTCTCGGAAGGTATAACAATCAGTTTTACTCACCGAGTGTCGGTTATTAGTAGGCGTTCAAAGGTAAAGATCTGCACTTTTAACATGGAATGCCGTCTTCCACTCGATATCGAGGGTGCAGTGATGGAGTCTCCAGTACCCGCGATGTTCCTCGGCGCACCGAAGCCCGTTCCGAGCAGTGCCCTATATGCTGTCAGCCCCAGCGCTCTGGTGCGGGTGGCGGGTAAGGACCGATGGTTCTTAGGCTTAGACTTGACACGGGGGCTGGTAGCACAATGATCGCACACTCCTGGATCTTACTCACGTGTTTGTTAGCAGCAGGGAATCTCTCAGCGCGCTAGTGCAGGTTCATTAGCGGTGTCTTGTACCGTCTCCGGTATGATATTCAGGGTTTTTTTTGGTTTTCAAGTGAATAGAAATCAACTTGGCTAACAAGTATATTAAAAAATATTTATTTATTCGATAGTAAAAGGCCCAACGCGTTTCGTATCTCATATACTTCATCAGGGGCAAACCTCCAAGTTTACTCCAAGTATTACCCAACAGCTTTCTATGCCTCAGGTCCTGCTAAAAAAGCAGGGGTGGCCATTCTTATTCATAAAGAATTGGGGGAGATTTCAATGTTGTGTATTCTCAAACGGCAGATCCCTCTCACACTTCCCCAGATAAGCAAGCCCATTTGATTTCACGTAGTTACCGACAGCTAATATGACAGACATATATGTTTGATGCTTGGCGTATTAATCATCCTAAAGACAAACAATACACTTTCTGTTCTCTGGTATATAAGGTCCATTCACGTATTGATAACTTTTATTTCACAATCGGTTCTATGTATACGATATTCTACAGAAATATACCCAATCACTTGGTCTGACCAAGACTTACTTATGACCCCAATCAAATTGGGGATCAGTTTCACAAATTTTACTATAAACTTTTCTCACACATCCTCTCCCCTTATTTGCTGAAGCTTTTTAATCAGTTTTTACACGGAACTCCAATACCTAAGACAATTCAAGCCTCATATTTATCTCTCATACCTAAAGAAGGGAAGAATCATACTTTATGTACAAATTACAGACCCATAGCACTTTTGAATTCGGACCTTAAACTAGCCTAGCCAACAGATTAGCCCCACTACTGCCTAAATTAATACATCAAGATCAGGTTGGATTTATTCTAGGCCGCCAGGCAGGTGACAACACTAGGCGGGTTATTAACCTCATTGAATAGAACTAGTGCTCCAACAGTTGTTCTAAGCCTTGATGCCGAAAAGGCATTTGATAGATTAAATTGGAGATATCTAATTTCCCTGCTTTCCCACCTGAATTTGAGAGGCCCGTATCTAACAGCTCTACGAAATCTTTATAGTCATCCCTCAACCTATTTAAAGCTCTCTGGCCAATCTAATAAGACTATACCAATAATAAATGGTACGAGGCAGGGCTGTCCTCTTTCGCCCCTCTTATATGCACTCAGTATAGAACCTTTAGCAGCAGCAATCAGATTGAACCCAAATATCTCTGGTGTCCCAATTAATTTGGTGCAATTTAAAATCGCCCTTTTTGCAGATGATGTTATCCTAATGTTAACTAGGCCAAATGTTTCCTTACCTAATTTACATGCCTTGATAAATTAAAGATTTTAGCTCTTTCTCTGGCTATAAATTGAATCTATCAAAATCAGAAGCTCTATCTCTCAATGTCCCCGTAGCGGAACATTAAAGGCTAACTTCAATTATAGATGGAAGGAGGACTCGATTACATATCTGGGCACGCAACTTGCAGCTACATATGAATCCTTATATACAGCCAACTTTAATCCCCTTATACGTCTCACCAAAATGGTCACAATTTCCGATATCATGGTTTGGCAGAATTGCATCATCATCACAACATGCCTATATGCACAAATGGAATAATGTAACCCAAGATAGTCTATCTGGTCAGCAATTTGGAAAAACGCTCGGCGAATGGTTACATGTGTGAGACAGAAAGAACACATTTATAAGATACTGATGTTTTGGTATTATACCCCTGACAGATTACATAAATTATTTCCTGACCATTCGCCCCTCTGCTGGAGACATTGTGGGGAACTAGGCACGCTTCCTCACATTTTCTGGGATTGCCCAATTATTCAACCAATGTGGCGAGAGGTCAAGAAAATATTGGATCAGGTGCTGATAACCCAAGTCCCTTTAGAAATCTCTACCTTTCTCATCGGCAGACCATTTATTGGTATACCGAATGCAGGCCAAAAGTTGGCTAATCATATTCTGATGGCGGCACAGATAGCAGTAGCGGCTAAATGGAAGACTCTTTTTTTTTTTTTAAAGTTTTTATTTTTGCATTTTAGATTAACACAAAACAGCGCATTAAAGAGAAGAAAGCAGGAAAAGAAAGAAGGAAGAAGAAGTGGAGCAGGGAGAGGAGAAGGATGTTCATACAGTTATACATCACATGTCAAAGTTGATTATGTTAAATGACAATAGTCGTATTGTTCTCGTCATGAAATGATACCCAAGTGCCCCAAACTGCATCAAACTTCTGCGGGCAACCTCTGGCAAGATATGTCAGTTTTTGGTTAGACAATGAGTTATTTATAAGACTTCGCCAGAAGTTTAGCGATGGTGGGCCAGTAGCTTTCCAGTTTAGGAGAATGGCCTTCTTTGCGTAATAAAGAAGTTGAAGATAACACAGTCTAATGTGGTTATTGATGTCCATGTCCTCTTCAACTCCGAGAAGGCATATCAGGGGCGATAGAATTCTTGGTAAATCAAGGACATCAGATATATAGTGTACAACAGTTCTCCAAAATGACTGGATTAGTGGGCAATGCCAAAACACATGCATGTAGGAACCAATTTCTTGTTCACACTTAATACAAATATCAGATGTCTGGGGAAATATTTTCGAGAGTCTATATGGGGTAAGGTACACCCGATTGAGGAATTTTATTTGAACATACCTGTCATTCAAGGATATTGTTAAGTCAGGTACTTGTTTCAGAGCCTCCTCCCATAAATCCTCAGTCAGGTTTGGAATATCTCTTTTCCATTTCGCAAAAGTTTTTGCCAGGGGGTCTTGGGAGGTCTGCCCTAGGATAGTATATTGGCGGGATAGAGGTTTGGTGAGGTCTTCTCTCCTGAGGTACTTTTCTAGAGTTGTCTCTAGAGTAACTAACGGCCTGGTCGGGAATTGTGCTCGGAAGGCATGAGATAACTGGAGGTATCTGAAGAACATGGATTGGGGTAAATGGTAGGTCTCTTTGAGGGCCTGAAATTGTTTTATCTCCCCTTCCCATACAATATCACCCAACATTTTGATACCTCGCGAGGCCCATACATTAATGTCAGGGAGGGAGGAAAAATGGGGCAGAGACTTGTTACCCCATAAGGGTTCCCATTTGGACCATACCAAAGCCCGCCCTTGTGCTAGTTTAAGAGCCTTTTGAAAGGCTGCGATCACAGTTAACATTGGAGTAGTACAGGCTTGGAGTGGTGGAGGTCCCCGGTATGGGAGGTTGGCCAAGGCTTCTAGGGATCCCATTATATTTGCCTCTAGAATAATGGAGGTATTGTCAAGGTGGGGGGATAACCACCAGTGTGCGTATGTCAATTGACTAGCGAGAAAATACATTTTTAGGTTAGGTAGGGCCAAACCCCCACGTGTAACTGGGGCCTGTAGAATCCTGAAATTGAGACGGGGGTGTTCCCCAGCCCAAAGGAATCGTCTAATTATTCTATCAAGGTAATTGAACCAGTGGGATCGCGGGGTTATCGGAGAGTTGTGCAGGGCGTATAGAAACTTGGGGAGAAATACCATTTTAAAGAGATTTACTCTACCAGGTAAGGTGAGGGGAAGTTGTTCCCAGATATCAATCTTTGTGGATAAAGCTCTAACTATGGGTTTAAGATTAGTTTCCTCATAATCTTTGCAGTTTCGTGTAACTATAACCCCCAAGTATTTGAAGGAGTGCACCACTTTTAGTTGGCCTACATTAAGTGTCTGATCAACAGGGAGTTGGTCAACAGGGAAAATTACCGACTTAGTTTGATTGATTCTCAATCCAGAGTAATTCCCAAATGCTTCCACCAAGTTAAGTGCAGAGTCTAGTTCCCCCCTGGAGTTGGCCAGGTACAGTAACATGTCGTCGGCATATAGTGATACTTTTTCCCTCAAGTTACCAACCTGAAATCCTACTATGGTGGGTGAGTTACGGATTAGGATAGCCAACGGTTCAATAGCTAGGGAGAAGAGAAGGGGAGATAAAGGGCAACCTTGCCTTGTGCCCCGATGAAGTGTAAAGGGGTCAGAGAGCACACCATTCACCGATATTCTAGCTGTGGGGTGTCGGTACAAAGCCTTAACCCAAGTGACAAAGCGATACCCAAAGCCAAACAATCGAAGAACTTCCCAGAGATAAGGCCATGAAACAGTATCAAAGGCTTTGGCGGTGTCGAGTGATACTATAATTCTGTTACCTTTATTTTCGTGATTAGTCTCAAGATTATTGAATAGCCGTCTGATATTTATATCAGTGGCATTATTAGGCATGAAGCCCGTTTGATCTGGGTGAACTACTCCCCTCACAGTCCGCTTCAGTCTGTTTGCAAGTATTTTTGCAAATAATTTAATATCACAGTTTAGGAGGGATATGGGGCGGTAAGAGTCGCAACTGTGGGGAGGTTTACCATCTTTGTGAATTAAAGTAATATGCGCCATGAAGCATGATTCGGGTAGTAAGAAGTCCTCTGAAATGTTATTGAACAGAGATTTGAGTTTGGGTGTTAGTGTAGGGGAGTTAGCTTTGTACCACTCGGAGGGGAGACCGTCTGGGCCTGGAGTACGGCCAGTGGGCATCTCTGCTATTGCTCCACCGATCTCTTCCTCAGTGATATCACTGTCTAGGTATTCCAACATGTCTTGTGGAATAGTTGGGAAATCAATATTACCTAGGTAGTCTAAGAGCTCAGCTTGCGGGGGTGAGGGGCGGGCTGCATATGTATCACAAAAATGTTCCTTGAAACATTCAGCGATCCCTATTCTATCTGATATTGTATCCCCATTTACCCCAACAATGTTGGCCACTGCCGTACGAGGGGTGTCTGCTTTTGCAAGTATTGCCAATAGTTTACCATTTTTATTGCCTTTGTCAAACCAATTCGCTGAGCGATAGAGTTCCTTTTGGGAAAATTTTTCTACAGTTAGTAGGTCTATATTTATTTGGGCATTCTTCATGTCATCCTTTGTTGTGTCATTGGGGTCGTTAATAAGTGCCTGCTCAGCCACACTGAGGGTTGCTTTAGCATTGGCAAGGGCGGCCTCTGTCTCTTTCCTGGCTGCTGCGATAAGGGAAGTATAAAGACCTCTGGTGTGAGCCTTGCAGGCATCCCAGACTACTTGTTCAGGGGCAGAATTTGCGTTCAGTTCCCAGTAATCTCCCAATTGCGTGGCATAGGGATTCGCTACCTTAGGGTTGAAAATCCATTTAGGGGAAAGTCTCCAATTGTTAGGGGGGTTGGGGCCCTCGCCTTCTAGGGTCATCAAAAGGGGGGCATGATCGGAACAGATACGGGAGCCAAAGTATATATTGGAAACTACCTTGAGCAAATCCGAGGTGGTCAGGAAAATATCTATTCTGGATAAGGCCGACGTAGCAGTTGTGTAACAGGAAAAATGCCTGAGGTCAGGATGTTTCCACCGCCATACATCCGTGTAGCTAGTGGAGTCTAACCAGTTTTGGAATATTCTGGTGTCATTATCGTTAGGTTTTAACCTATCCTTGGATGGGTCCGGGACCATATTAAAATCTCCGCCCCACACTGTGGGGAGAGGTCCTAGAGAAGCTACTTTTTGAAACACCTCACTGAGAAAATGGATATCGGCGGGTGGAGGTAGGTAAACATTAACCAAGATGAGGGGAGTGTCATTAAGTCTGCATTTAAGGATTATGTATCTTCCATTTCTGTCAGTAAAGATTTGTTCAAAGTGAAAGTTCAAGGTTTTCCTAACTAGAATCGCCACTCCCCTAGAGTATGTAGAGAATTCAGAGTGGTAATGCTTGGCTACCCAGTATCTATTCAAAGCTCTAACCTTCAGACCTACTAAATGGGTTTCTTGAAGCATAATCAGGTCAGCCCCTGATTTCCTTAACTGTCCCATTACAATTGACCTTTTGATTTTGTCATTTAATCCCCGGACATTCCAGGATAATAAAACAATTTTACCGTCAATCATTTTGAAAGACAAAACATGTTTACCTTGGTGGTGAGAGTAGCCGCCCCGGAGCCGCCTCCCGCAAAGATCGGACATGTATGGGTTATAGAGGTTACCGAGGTGGGTTTCAGGCCCGGAGCAGCGCGTGTCAGTAGTACCTTGGCATGTTCTTTTGTACAGTAGTAGAGTGCTAAAGACCCCCTCTCCCTAAGCTCCAAAAAGAGAAAGATGCAGGTAAGAAAAAAGAGAAAAAGCCAGAAATACAATTCCCCGTCAAAGTTCCCCCCCACCCCGTATCCCCCCCCAACCTGGAGATACATATTTCCCAAACCAAACATTTTGCAATCAGGGCGTGGATAAGACCACTTTCAAAAATTTAGGTAGGAATCTCCGAATATCTGGGAGATAAAAGTCCGGCAGTGCCTGCCTGTAGGTGTCCCGTGCCTATTAGAACAACACCTGTCGGGAAAAATGGAATTTGGATTATCAAACAATATCTGTTATATTTCTCTTCTGGGAGAATTTCTCCTCCTCAACTCAAGCCATGAAAAAACCTCTTCTGGTCTTTCAAAAAAGTGTGCTCTCCCTCCCTCTAGGACTCTCAACTTGGCGGGGAAGAGCATGGCGTAGGGCACATTTTGTTGGCGGAGACTCTGCTCGGCTTCGGAGAATTTCGAGCGTAGTTTCCTAACTTCTACAGAAAAATCAGGATAGATGGAAATTCTCACATTTTCATGAAGAATTTGCTGTTTTTTCCGGGCTTCCGATAGTATCTTATCTCTATCCCTGTAGTTAAGGAGCCTGGCAATAAAGGATCTTGGGGGAGCTCCTGGAGGTGGAGGTCTGCTTGGTATGCGATGAGCTCTCTCCACGACAAATGAAGGGGAAAAGTTGTCGTTGCCAAATTGGTTGCGTAGCCATTGTTCAAGAAAGAGTTCTGGGTTGTTTCCTTCTGCCCTTTCGGGAAGACCAACAAGTCTGATGTTATTTCTGCGTAATCTGTTCTCTAGATCATCTGCCTTGGATTCTAGAGCTTGGATCTTACGCGTCATAGAGGTTATACTCTCAGGAATAGGTGCAGTTAGATCTTCCAGCTCGCTGATACGACGCTCTGCTTCAGTAGTGCGGTCCCTGACATTTTGCACATCATGTTTTAGGAGTGCCAGGTCAGACTTCAGATCATCGAACTTGCTTATGGTAACTGTGTGGTTGCTGGCTATTAGCTGCATAATTTCAGCAAGTGTGGGCTGAGGAGGAGAGGCCTCCTGTGTGTCTTCTGGGTGCATATTGCAGGGGAGGCACGGGGGAGGTATTTGAGGAGCATCCCGGAGAAGCTGCCATCTGTGCGCCCTGACTCTCCGTATTCTCACTTTGGCCCCTGGCGTAACGTTGCAGTTTTTTTGCCACGTCTGAGCCCGCTTTCTGCCTGTCCGCAGAGTTGGTAGTGACGTGATGCGGGTCGGGGTTTCTGGATGATGTGAGTGGGGAGGTTGTTTCCGCACTTTTCTTGGAGAATGTGGAAGAGGACCCCGCACTTGGTTTGTGGGTCGGAGCTTTGTTTCTTTTCATGTCTACCCCTATGAAGATGGATGCAGGTGGGGCCTTGTAAATAAAGGAGACAGGAAATAATGTTCCCGGTAGAGTGCAGGATGATAAGCAGGATAATGAGGGCACGGGCACTAAGTCAGGCTACAGCACCGCCATATTACTTAGGCCATTGCTTAGATGGAAGTCTTGAAATTGGGTTGAGCATGCAAGATCCGAAAGTCACTGTCTGTGCTGCCCCTATACTGCCGCCGCGCCAACACAGTGGGCCAATAGGCAGTCGATCCAGCTAAAGAGTTAATTTGCGGCCAGACTTGTGGGTAACGGTGGATCAGGTGCAAAACTGTTTGCCATATGTGGTAAAACAGGGGTCAGGTATGGATGCTGAGTTCAGGAATCACCTGGGTGCACATCCACATTAGCAGTGGGTCAAAGTCTCTAGCACAGGCCTGTGGCTGATTAGTATATAGGGCCCTGGGTACAGCACCGTGGCCGTGGTATGGGCTGCAAAAGGGGTCCCAGGGCTCCAACTCCACTCACCCCTCTTCTGGTGTCCCCTGCCGGATCAGCAGCAAAGTCCTCTGTGCCTTCCGTGTGTTCTTGTAGGGAACCGCGCCAAAGGTATCGCGCAGGCGGGAGTCGCAAGTACGCGAGGCCGCGGCTCCGCACGTTGTACTAGGCCGCAGTAGGAACTCAGGCCGGCGACGTGCTGGGAGACCGGGGATTGCTGCAACAGGTGGCGGACAGCGTTCCAGCCCTCGTGGGCTTACTTAGCAGTTGGGGATTTGAGCCTGTGTGGGTGGATGGGGCGCCGGGGTGGTTGGGGCCCCAGGAGCGCCACGAGATGCGTCTTGCCAGCAGACCAGGCCAGCCACGCCCCCAAATGGAAGACTCTTAATTGTCCAAGCATTCAGGAAATAACCAATAGAGTAAACGCCAACAGAGTCTTCGAAGCAAATATAGCCTATTTGCAAAATACCACCCTCCAGCATTTAAATATTTGGTCTATCTGGGAGCTAAGGGGCTTTACTTTGCATAATGTTTCCCTCATTGAGGGTAGGGCTTTGCAATCCCATGTTATGCCTCAGATAGGAACTTTGACTATATAGGCATGACGCTTAGTATATCTGTCAATGAGGTGGAAGTAATTCTTATGATTCTGTCTGACCGGATGATAGCTATCTGTTAATTGATGCATACAATTATATTATGTAAATAGCAAGTGGCGATGGCCTGAAATATATAGAGCATGTAATCTACATATCCATTTTGTTCTCAAGACATATGGGAGTTCCCTATTTTCTTTCTTTCTGCTCTGTGACTGATCTTTTTCCTATTTCTTTTACTTCTTTTCCTTCTTTATAATTTATTATTTTGTTATTTATTTTCTTTTTGCTGTATATGTTGTATTTTTTTGCAATAACTTTCAAAAAAAATATAAGTTACAAAAAAAAAGACAAAGAAATTCAGCTTGGGAGATATTATCCTACTTTAGACAAATATTTGCAAATCAGCCAAAATAATAATTAGTGTTTTTGATGGTACTGTACCTGTTTGATGCACACTTAACAGTTCTCCATATAGTTGAATAAACAATTCTTCTCTTTTTCTCCAGTCCTAATAATAACAATAAAATCAACAGGACATCTTGAATATGCCTCTGATTTGATAAAAAAAAAAAAAACACCTTAAGGAACCCATTGCATGTCACTGAGTATTTAAAAATCCTATTTTTAAGCTAGTAGTTTTCTATTATTACGGTGCTCACCTAGGGGCAGATTTACTAAGGGTCGAATATCGAGGGTTAATTAACCCTCGATATTCGACTAGGAACTAAAATCGTTCGACTTCGAATATCGAAGTCAAACGATTTAGCGCAAATCCTGCGATCGAACGATCAAAGGATTATTCCTTCGATCGAACGATTAAATCCTTCGAATCGAACGATTCGAAGGATTTTAATACAACGATCGAAGGAATATCCTTCGATCAAAAAATCACAGGCAAGCCTATGGGGACCTTCCCCATAGGCTAACATTGACTTCGGTAGCTTTTAGCTGCCGAAGTAGGGGGTCGAAGTTTTTCTTAAAGAGACAGTACTTCGACTATCGAATGGTCGAATAGTCGAAAGATTTTTAGTTCGAATCGTTCGATTCGAAGTCGAAGTAGTAGTCGAAGGTCGAAGTAGCCCATTCGATGGTCGAAGTAGCCCAAAAAACACTTCGAAATTCGAAGTTTTTTTAATTCGAATCCTTCACTCGAGCTTTGTAAATGTGCCCCCTAGTGTCCAAGTCTTAGCAGATATTCACACTTTGGGGCCCATTTCCTAAGGGTCAAAGTGAATTTTTGAATTCAAAAACTTCAAATTTCAAAGTCATTTTTGGGTACTTCGACCATCGAATAGGCCAAAATTCAATTTGAATTAAAAAAACGTTGACTTCGAAAATCGAAGTACTGTCTCTTTAAAAAACTTCAACCTTCGCCACTTCGCCACCTTAAACCTGCCGAATTGCTGTTTAGCCTATGGGGGACCTCCTATAACCTTAGGCAAAGTTTTGAGTAGTCTAAGTATTTTTTGTGTGAAATCGTTCGATTTGAACAATTTAATCAAACGATCAAACGATTTTTACTCTGATCGAAAAAACAGCCGTTTTCGATCGAAAAAATACTTAGACTATCGAACTATCAAATTCGATGGTCAAATTTCAAAGTTTTTTAACTTCGCAATTCGATCCTTAGTAAATATGCCCCTTCATCTCTATCATGTATTTAACAGAAGCTATTATGGATTTGTTTATTGTTAGACTGCACACTCTGCAAGTCAGATTGGTTACATTGTGATTTTACTAATAAAAAGGTTTAGTTGAAATAGAAAAATAGAAATTGAATGAAAAAAAGCTATCAAAAGGGCAGGGGGGAGGCTGGATGAGAGTGTATGTACACATGTACTGCATGATGTACATTCAAATGTATTTCTTGACAGATTTGTAGAAGTTCATTTTACCACAGGATATAATTACAATATGCCTCTGAAATATACCTGTCAATAATCCACAGTTCTCTCGACTACAGCGTCCCAGAGCTGTCTGTTTCTGCCTTTTTAACACTTACTTCTTCTTTTCATTTCCCTCAGGCACCAATGGGATCAGTAAAGTAGGATTTATAGTTACTGCAAACCCAAGGCAGTTCCTTCTACTCTCACTTTGTTGCTTTGGGATTTGCAACTTATTGCCTCTTTTATATTCTTACAAAAAGCTCGGTATCCCTTTGCTTGCTTAAGTCAGTATTCATATGGAGAGAGACTGAATCAGTATAGAATGTTTTTGATGCGTTGAGACAAAAAATTTCCTTACCAACAGTTCAGAATAACAACAAAGTGTGGAATATTAAATGTTTATTTCAAAAGGAAAATACTGTTAACTCAGAGAGAAACATAACACATAAATGTTGTTGTATTAAGAAATGCTGCAGCGGGTCTCTAGTATCTGTTACAGAAATGGAATAAGGTATTGGCATATAAAATGAGACTTATATCGTTATGGTTATTAAAAATTAACCTTTTATGGATAAGCACTATAAATATAATGCTCCATAATTATTTTTATGCAGCAATTTGAGGGTTTAAAGGGGAAACATGGCATAGCCATAGATCCATGGCCCTGATGTAAATTTAAGCACCCTAAGGGATTCTCGGGGAATCTGTCCCTATGTGGTCTAAAAATCTACTTGGAATTGTTTATACTCTAATGGAGGGATGTATTTAAAGTTGCAAAGAGAAAACAATTCACAAACGAATACAAATTTGAGTTTTGTCGAGTTATATTCTTAAACCTTTTAATTGTGCATTGTACACTTTTATGAGGAAGATGTTGTAATCTTTTGGAGCAAATATAACTTTTTCAGTAAGAAGTCTTATTACATTCACTAAGCACTGGTGCAAACTATAAAATGTGCAAACTTTCTTCCACTGTCGGAAAAGGTCACTATAAAATTTACGGGTTCACAAAAGCTATACTAATTTCGAGCAAAGGAAAATTTATTCGCCCAAAGGCATAACTTTTCGAATTACAGATATTTTTCCCGTTAACGGCTTTTATTAAATTCCCACTTTTCTCTTGAGCAGAGAAAGTGTTCATCCTCTTATGACACCCCACACTCAGATAACCTACACAATTAGCCATCTGTCTCAGTGTCCATCATTCACAGCAAGTAGTACCATATCCCAGCAGTACGAAAACATGCATTCTTTAATGCAAATCTGGCAAAAAAAAAAAAAAAATCTTATCAATAGCCCTAACCCATTTTAAATGGGAACTCTCTTGAGATTTGTTGCAATAAAAAGTTTATAAAATGTTAAATTTTACTCTTCAGCAAATGGAACACATTCAATTCCTCCTTGTTTTGCCTCCAATTAATTATATCTCAGTTGTTATCAAGTATAAGGTACTGTTTTATTATTACAGAGAAAAAGGATTGAGTCTATGGGAGATGGCTTTCACATAATTCAGAGCTTTCTAGATAAGAGGTTTCCTGATCCCATACCTGTATTGTGTGTTAGAATCTGCACTCAAATTTACCTTTTGTAAATATGTCCTATATACATGTCACTTTTAATATTATTTTGCTCATCATATCATGATAATCATATTTCTGAATATAAGATTGTAAGTGCATAAGCTTATTATCAGGTGTAAAGTTAAACAGTCTACATTATTTCAATATGCCATTAGGGCCATAGTTTTGTGTGTGCAATCAAATTCAGGATATTACAGTTATCCGTTAGGTAACCATGGAATTATACCTTTCTGTGCTTGGATTTTATTTTTGCAATTTTGTAAGGGTATAAAAAAAAATTATTATGAAATGTGCATAGAATCTCCTAAGAGAAGAGAAGACCTAGTAAGGTAAAATAGCAATATTTTAATGCAATTACAACAAGAGGGGAAACAAACAATTTTTAGTAGCAGCATGTTATGTTTGGATATGTGGAAGGATCAAATGAAAACCTAAAACATTTAAAACTACCTTTGACTATCAGAAGATTATGTATATATGTAGATATTATTATGTAATAGTTGTTTGTTTATAATTAAATAATAACATAGTAAGTTAGGTTTAAAAAAGACACACATCCTTCATGTTCAATCTTTTAAGTCTATATATAACCTGCCTAACTACATTGATCCAGAAGTAGGTAAAAAAAAACCATCTGCAGCCTCTCCAATTTGCCTCAGAGGGGTTCATGAGTCTAAGATGGCAATCAAACCAGTCCCTGGATCAACTTGTACTATGAACTATCTTCCATAACCTTGTATTCTCCCAATTGTCAAAAAGCCATCCAACCCATTCTAAAAACTTAAAAAGAGAGCGCACAAGGGAAAACTCCCATAGTTTATCACCAATGGCATAGTTTCAAGGTTTCGAAATCCTGTTACCAATTAGCGGGGATGTGAGTAATACATATCAGTTAAGAGTCCCTCTCCCACCTTTATACTCACAGGCACAATGTTGAGAGTCGCTTTACAAAATACAATTTGATCCCTCAGTGTATCAGCAATGGCAACCCATTCAATCTGTTAGTGAGAAAACAATAGAAGATACAATTGTGCATTAAAGCTTTTAATGATGTATAAATAGTAAAAACAAATATTTGTACACTCAAGGAGTTTCCCTTGTGCACTCTCTTTTTCTTTTTAAGCATTTTCTGCTTGGTGTGTATGAAGCTGAGGATTTTACACTTCTGAGAGCTGGCTCCATTTGGATTTGAGTTCAGCTCAAAACCTTTTTATTTTATTAGTGTTTCATCCCTTTCTAAAGCTATATAATGTATCAGCCAGTATGACTAGTAATTTATTCGCCAGGCGTGAATTTGCAAGTTTTGCCATCGGTGAATACATTTGTGAAACTGCAGCGAAAATTCGTCAGCGTCCATTTTTTTGGACGCTGTCGCATTTTTCACCAGTGAATGTGCCCCGGCATCCCTCCAAAATGCAACAGCAGGGTTTCATGAATTTTTCACCATTTTGAAATTTAGCTGATAGCATATGAACAAGATCCTTGGCAGGGTGGGGCACAAGCAAGATGACATATCTAGCTTGTACTCTAGAAACACCTCTGATAAACTGTCAATAGACTGGACAATGCTGAAGTGAGTGCCATAGGTGGGCGTACCTTGAAGGGAGAGGATAAGGGTCTGATAAATCAAATGTCTGTAAATTGTACAGAGCTACACTGTAGTTCCATTTGGAAAAACAAATTAGAACTTACAAATTCTACATCAAAATGTCTTATTCCAGTGCAGAAAATAATTGTCCAAATCTTTCTTCCCATGAGTTAATTGCATTGGGGAGCAAGGATTCAGATGGGGGATAGCACTCACCGCTGCTGAACAGCGCTGAACACTAACACCCCACATAGCAAAATAGTGGTCAGCTGCATTTGAAAATATTTTACCTTAGTCACCCTAGTTTGATCTACAATAATTCTTGATTTTGCTAATTGGTTCTATGTATATGTTATTTTTTGTTGTTGATTATATTGATTATATTGAATGTAATATTATGGAAAAATAATTGACACAATTTTTTTTATTATTAAGAATAATCTTTAAATAAATCATTGAGTTGTGTTTGAAGTGAATTATTTTTTACTGAATCTATTATTAATATACATGTAACACATACAGTATGGTCAAAGCAAAAATAAAAGTTTGTCAGAAGTGATAAATCAATTAAACATAAATTATATTTAGGAAGAATTTATGAAACATTTACAAAAATGACATATTTCCAAAGATTTTTTTTTTAAAGAATTGACCTTTGTAAGCCCTGTTGAATTATGACAACTTTGCATATGAATATTTTAATTGTAGCAATAATCTGCAGTGATTTCAGGTGAAATGACAAGTTGTCTTTCCTGTTAATTTAGCTTCTCTATGAAATAAAAGTTGGCACCTCTATAAATATTTAAAAGGAAATTCTTCACCTAGTCTCTCTTATGTACACGTACCTGTATCAAGTGGCATATCAAAGCCATAGGACATGACAAACTGGTTTAGATTCTTAGATGCAGTGACATTCTGTAGAAAATCTGCATTAAAAAATAATTATGTGTAATGATGCAAACAGCATACTTGACAGGGATGTTGTAGAAGACAGTCAGTAAAATGAATTCAGGCTAAAAGGAGCATGACACCTTCTGATTTATGAATTGTAGATGGTAAGTGCTAAATTTTTGATGAAGTGTCTTTATATTGCATGATAACCTTTTGGAAATATGGGTTCACGGGCAAGCATTCAATTTATTTTAAGTGTCTTAAGTCTGAAAGGTAATTTTTAAATTATTGAGATGAGATCCTTAAATCTGTGATTGGATTTCTGTTAGCAGAGCAACAAAGAATAGATTTTAATTAGTGTGCATATCTTAGTCATGTTTTCCAACACAAACATAAGCTGGTAACTGAGCCATGGAAAAAGTTTGTTAATAAATATAGAAAAAGAGAAATGAATGAGAGCAAAGATTATTATATTTACTCTATTGAATCTGCAAGTACAGTACTGTATATAGCAGCAATCAAATATTGGCAATCAAATCCACAAGGACTCTATATTAAAGATTAAGGAGAGATTTAGGTTAGTACTTACAGATTTGCATTGTGGAGCTCTACCATCTAAAATATCTGTACTCTAATGCATTTGCCCCACTCCTTGAGCATTCATAATACATAAACAGCTAATGTAGTAAGACTCTAATACAAAATACATATAGGATCAGAAGTTATTCTTTTTGCAAATTCTGCCAGTAAAACACATTTGTCAAATGTCCATGTATTTTGTGTGGAGTTTACATTGCACATTCATGTTTTTAAAGAATAATAAT
The DNA here is from genome assembly GCF_017654675.1 of Xenopus laevis. Lineage (NCBI taxonomy): Eukaryota > Metazoa > Chordata > Amphibia > Anura > Pipidae > Xenopus > Xenopus laevis. Next base: position 47,695,212 of record NC_054377.1, on the reverse strand, counting down.
AGAAGCAAAGATATCTATATAAGACTTTAATACCATAGTATATTTGAAATGAGACTCCTGAATTGTTTTGGGGAATAACATAGGAGATCCAGATCCCTTCCAGCAGGCCTTATATGTATGGGGTAGACTAAGGGATAGATGAGAAGATGTGAAGGCATTGATGAATGGGTCATGGCAAGGGTTCCTTTAACTTACTTGCTGCTTTCAAGGTTAAAAATTGGCCACCACTGGATCAACTGACTGTAGCTGGAAGGGTGGGAGCTACAACATTTATTTGGTCAAACTTGAAGTAGTTCAAAAAATGTGAAAATGAATGTATATATAGTGAATAAAGTACCCCCTCTTGTAAAATATAAGGATATTATAAGTTACCGAGGAGTTTCATGGACATATAAAAACACGAGGCCGAAGGACGAGTGTTTTTACACAGGTCATGGAACTCTGAGGTAACTTCTAATATCCTCATATTTTGCAACTGGGGGTATTTTATTTATTATAATACACAAATTTCAGTGAGTCATGTGGCAGAAATTACATCAGAAGTCACCGTTTATAACTGATGACATCAGAACTCACCGTTTATAAGGATATAATTTACAAGATATTCATGGCTTTTGTGTATTATATATATATATATATATATATATATATATATATATATATATATATATATATATATATATATATATATATATATATATATATATACACACACACACACATCTTGTGACAAGCTGGCGGCTTGACCACGTAACTTTTAGGGGGATTAGTCAATGGTGAGCAGGCAGCATAGGAGAAAGGAGCATAAAGACAGGGACACACAGTTTCTTCAAGGAAAACAAAGGTTTATTTTCCAACTTTAACATACACCGTCAATAATGCACAGACACAGGGGTGACCATTTTCAGGATACAAAACATAAATCATAAAAATAAAACCTAGCCGACTGGGCACTACCTTCACACTTTGAAGCAGTCCCTGACTAGACTGGGCCCCTTGTGGACCACCAGCACAACAAATAGTTTGGCTCACCCCTGTACTCACAGGACTCCTTCCTGTAGTGGTTATTCAGCCTCCTGGCTTCCTCACTCTCTTCACAGTACTCTCTGCGAGAGTCACGGGCTCCCTCTGCTTCTTGCAGTAACAGGCAGCACTCCCAGCTCCTCTGGGAGTTCCTCACACAGCCAGGTCTCCTACCTGCTGTGCCCTGTTGAGAGACACACTCTCCCATTCTAATTAAGTTTAAATAGCCTTTCCACAGGACAGCTTTCCTGTGGAAGGTGAACTCCAATCTCTGGACTGGCTCTATGGAATGGAGTCCCTGGCTACTGAAATCTTTAAACAGAGCACTGATTCTCTGTTTAATAACTCCCTTCCTGGAGCCTATCTCAGTACCTGGGGAGAAATTACAGGCTAGAGTGACCTTTTTCCTCCTTTTTCTAGTCACTCTACCACAATCTCCATCCCGGACAGCACTCCATAATCAATCAGACTGAGCAAAGCATTAAATCTTTGAAAGGTTTATTGGTGGACCAACGTTTCAATTCCGCACAGGAATCTTCGTCAGGGTGGTTCACCAATAAACCTTTCAAAGATGTAATGCTTTGCTCAGTCTGATTGATTATGGAGTGCTGTCCACGATGGAGATGTTTGTAAAGGTGTTTTATGGCCTGGCACCCAGCATTTGGATTACTCTTTTGGTTGTGCGTTCCTATTTCAGTTGGATTATATATATATATATATATATATATATATATATATATATATATATATATATATATATATATATATATATATATATATATATATACACTGTATATATACACTGTATATAAGCAATAGGGATGTAGCGAACAGTTCGCCTGCGAACTTGTTCGCGCGAACTTCGACCGTTCGCGTCCGCCTAATGTTCGCGAACGTTCGCAATTTGAGTTTGCGACCATTCGACCGCTAAAATCGAACGATTTCCATTCGTTCGAACGATTTCCATTCGTTCGAACGATTAAAATCCCTCGACCGTTCGATTCGAATGAAAATCCTTCGATCGAACGATGAAAATCCTTCAAACGTTCGAATCGAACGAAAAATCCTTCGAACGTTCGAATCGAACAATTTTGCGGGTGTTCGAAGCTCGCGAACGGTTCGCGAACCGTTCGCATTTTTTGCCGGTGTTCGCGAACGGCGTTCGCGAACACCAAAACGGCGGTTCGCTACATCCCTAATAAGCAATTATGTGTTATGCTGGGCAATTTTTGCATTGTAAACTTTTGTATGGTTATCCAGAATGCTCAAGACTTGGAAATTTAGATCAATATTTTGCATCACCATACCTTAAGTCTACTAAAAAAAGCATTTAAATGATACATACCCAGTAGGGTTTCAAATAAGGATTAATTATATCTGAATTGGGATCAAGTACTGTACAAGGTACTGTTGTATTATTATTACAGTGAAAAAGGAAATAATTAAAGCATTTTTTTAATTATTTAATTAAAATGGAGTCTATGGGGGATGGTCTTCCCATAATTACTGGATAATGAGTTTCCAGATAACACATCCTATACCTGTATTTTAAATGTAACAAAAACATATTTACAATATAAAATTTAACATTCTTAACTCTTTAAATAAACATTGTTTCATATAAAACAAGTGTGAAGAGTATGGAAAACACAAAGAAGTTGCATACTTTCTGATGGATAATCATGAGTCAAGGTTGGGGTCTCAGTTGGAATGATACCTAGTTTGATTATCTAGTGTTACCTAGTTTGATATGAGATGTTATGATTTGCATTGTTCATTTCTATATGGAATGCCAGACTGGACCAAGATATGGGCAGTCACACCATATGTGGATGTAGTCTCCTTTGTGACTACAATATGAGAAATAAAGCAATATACATGAACTAACTTCACCAGGGTTAGGCAGCATATGCAGAATATTTTTCACATTGTCCCAAAATCACTTAAACATTGTGAATTTAACTGAGGAGTGAATATCGGAAGCCATCTGAAGTGTTATATATTTGAAGCTCTATATTTATAGAATACGTACATCTGAATTTACATTGATTTACATATCATAAACATCCTCTGTACTTATATATTTGCTGGATTTCTTCAGTATGCAAATTTCAACTTGTAAAATGATCTGAATATCTGGTTATGTAAGATTAATTAATAACAATATCTGAAAGAAATGCTATAAAATAAGCATACAGTATTTCAAGGAAGCTATTTACATTATGTCTGTGGATTGACTCAATGAACAATATTTTTTCTGTAACTTTTTTTTTTTTTGGATTGATGTTAAAATAAATGTTTAGTGATTTCAATTCAAACCAAAATACTGAATGCCTTGTCCTTTTAAAATAATGTAATATAAATAATAACAATTGCAGTTAATATTATAAACTTAAAATGTACCAAAGGGTAGGTTGGCCTCACTCAGATAACATAATAAATAATCAAGATGTGTTTGATTGTTTGGGGATAATGCATACTGTTGAAAATATTTCATAATCTTGTTCCAATATATACAAGCATCAAGCTGCCTGGGCATAGAGATTACTTTAGTGACCTGGGGGTTATCTGCAGAGTTTGACTTCTGTATGCCTGAGGGTCCACACAAATCACCAATATACTGTATACAGGCAGGATCATTGACTCCAGAATAAATTGAACCTAATGTTTGTTGCATTATACAATTTTAGCAAAATAGACAAACATGGTGGTATTCATTATTTTATAGGAACACATTTTCTTAATACCTTAACAATGTTGATATCAAATATACAGCAAACTCCTCGTACTAAAGGTACCTAAACAATATATTTATATCAACTATATAGCAAACTCCTCCTACAACAAGTACCCCCACAGATATATAACCTACACACTTCTAGTTTTTACAAATCAGTGCTCATGAGTGAAAACTAAGGAGAAACTAAAGGAGAAAACGAAGTAAATAGCAGCAACCAAGATTGTGAGTTTTTCTCCAAAAAATATATTTAAAAATTTAAGCCATTTATTAGGGCAAGCAGGTGAGGCCTAACGCATTTCGTGCCTGTTGGGGCACTTACTCATGGCTCATTTGCATATGTGCCCGTGGACTGGGGTGAACTGTGAGTATATATTTTCTCCCCTTTGATTTTTCATTTCCCTTGTGATTAGACTAAGTAAACCTTATCAGAAAGGTCCACCTAAATATACTGCTGCTCTGAGTCCCCTGTCAAAAGAAACACTGCATTTCTTTCCTTCTATTGTGTACACATGGGCTTCTGTATCAGACTTCCTGCCTTCAGCATAAACCTCCTTGTCCCAGGCGTGAGCATGCTCAGTTTGCTCCTCTTCCCTCCCTCCCTTCTCTGCTGTAATCTGAGCCCAGAGCTATGAGTGAACAGGGAGAGACTCGGGCAGAAAGTGAGGTCACACTAAGTTAATACTGCAGCTGCTATCCTAAACAAACAGAGAGCTTCTAGAGTTTTTTACTCAGGTATGGTATCTATAAAATGCCTCCATAGCTTTCCTTCTCGTTTAATAGCCTTTGAGATATAGAACCATAGAAAATAAAACTAAAAAATGTAATAATGTTAGAGAATACAACTGTATAGCAGAACAACAATTTTCCAGATTGATATTTTTTCCATATATCACTTGTGTGATGTATATGTATATATATATATATATATATACACACACACACACACACACACACACACACACACACACATATATATATATATATATATATATATATATATATATATATATATATATATATTTATATACATATATATATACTAGCATTTACAGTGCAATATTTCATTCCATTCTCTGCAAACATGTAACTAATAACCATTATATCTATCTAGCAATCTAGCAGTACCTGTAATATCATATATTACACAAATGTAAAAATATTTCCTCTCTTTGTCACCTTCTTTGATGTTACAAAAATAAACTGACTACAGTCAAGGCTTCAGATAATTCACTGATATCTGAACTAAAATGCTGTATTTTTATTATCTGTCCCAAGGGACCAGCGTCTCTTATGAAGTGCTGCCCTTCAAACTCTATGTACCTTGTTTAGAGTTATGGATACTATCTGTCACTAGAGCAGACAACAAAATTTGTCACAAAACCAAATTCTGTTCAGAATGTACACCTTATAAATAATACTGATTAAGATGAAAAGCTAAAGTAGTTTAAAGGACACAAAATGTTTCACAAATTTTACAGAGGTTATAGTTTGAACGCGGCCAAGATTTATGGATAGTGGAATAATGTTATGCCAAATATAACAAAGTTATGTCTAAAGTAAGCTTGCTAGAATGCTATGATATCTTTAATTGAGTAAACATATCCATAGCAGGTAATATACTTAAATGCAGTGTAGGATTTGCTGATGCTCAAGATAAATATCTTGAAAGCCTAAGTAGACGGATTTTTACATTTTTTGCAAACGTTAGACTGCTATTTTAAAGACTGCATTTATGTTTATGGTGTCGGTGTCAACTTCTTGTCACATCAGTTTTAAACATTTTAGAATTTAGTGAATATAGACTGTATTTCATATGTAAGAAAGTTTTACAGAAATCATACACGTCTCTACAGAAAAATACATGGTGCCATGTGCAAAACTGATTTCAGTGGTGCTTGTCACTTTGAATCTTTGTGGTTACAGGTTACTCCCTATAATACAGCCCCTCTGGGATCTTAGGTCAGAGATAATCAATGGGCAAATACAGAATAGGAAGCAAATACTAAATTTAGGAAAGGAAAATAGATCAGGTTGGGTGGCAGGCAAAGTATGATCAATGAACAGGTCAGAGGTAAGACAAGGAAAATGCAAATTTGGAGATCCAGGGAGGCAGGCAAGAGATACTGTAGCCACTCTGTTCTTATAGAATCATTTTCACTTAGATGCACAAGCTATGGAGGTCCCAAATCACTTGTAAACCCTTGATTCACAACCTGCCTATGGCAGTCCTCGCTGATCTAGTGAGGGACAGCTCTGTGTTCTAAATAATGCATCACCATTTACTTTTTAGCAAGTTGCAGAGTACAGCTTGCACAGACCAATTTTCATGTTTTGCCACAAGCAAATTAATTTGCTAAACTGCTGCGACAATGCACCAACCAAAAATCCACCACATCAAAAAAAAAATTGTGCCTGTATCAAGATTGTTTTTGACATTTTTGCCATTTTGCGACTTTCATGATACAGATTCACCCACCACTAGTGACCAGGCTAGGGGGGCACATAAAGGTGCTTGAAGACTTTAATATTTCACAGCAGGCAGTGGGATACTTGCCTTGGGGGCCTATGGCCGGGGTTGATATGGCTAAGTAGCCAATTGGTAGTGATGCAGGCTTTTGACAGGCATGGGCCCTGCAAGAGTGGTGACAATTGGTTTCCTGGTTTTACTTGCCCACCGGAAACCCCAGGGGACATGTCAGGTAACCCTCAAAGTGGATTGTTGTTGATTCTTGCAAGCATTCCTTGGAAAAGGTTTTTTTTCTTCATGTTGTAAGTTTGTATAACTATTGGTTTTATAATTTGTTATGTTATTTATGTTGCTGTATCTTAAAATGTAATTAAAGCTGTGGCCTTTACAATTCCAAAAACCTTGTTTTTTTATTGTGTTTTCGAGGGGAAGGGGTCAGTAATGGGAATACAGGTAAAAGGGCTGAGACAAAGGGTTATATTCAGTGGGGGTATTCTTCCGCATCGCTTGATGCTGCCCTTGTCATACTTAATAACTGGGCAATATTTTGAATAATATTAACTAATTTTGTTATACAATCATGCTGTAGGTCAAGGTCAAACTTTAACATACCATAGCAGGAGAAGGTAGCCTACAGATGAAAAGGAATTGGCAACTAGGCTTGGCCTAATTTGACACATTTCGTTTTGCCAAAAATTCACCGCTGGCAAAATGTCGCCGCCGCCCATTACAGTCTATGGTCATCAAAAAAATTTTGCTGTGTGGCAAATTTTTTTTGACGTGCATCATTTTTTTTTTGACGCACAACGCCACACAAGTCCATCATTTTTGCAAAAAAACTAAATTTGCCCATCCCGATTGGCAACAACTTAAGCTGTTTCTCTGACACACTTTTTCTCATATCTTTCTATGCCAGACACTGCTTGCTTAATAAGACCTTCTACAGATTCAAAAAGTGTTAATTTTGCCTATGGACCTTAGATCTTACTACACATGAAGGTGACCTTGAAACCTTGAAGTTCTTCTCTTGAACTGTGTTATATGCAGACTTGCCCTTTCTTGAATGTCCTCTGATTATATTTCAGGAGATGTCTATGCACATTCATGTTCTATATGTTCTAATGGTCTGTACATTTGTGTAATTGGAATGTGTCTGTATTCTTGCCAGAAAAAAAATACGTTTGATATCTTAAAGCAGAAATCTTTTTTTATGTTTTCCACAGATACAGTATATACTGTAATTGACTTAATTTGAAAAGGACATAACTAATTTCCCTGTGCTTCTAGGTCACTGTTTTCCTTCCAAACGTGTTATGGAGCACTTTATTAAACAGACCTGAATGAAGAGTTTGATGCAGTAACCTGCAAATCGTGTGGAAGCACAGCTTGTTTCTATTTATGCTTTCTCACCTCTCAAACAGAAGTGATTGAATTATGAAATTGTCTCGCCTTTATTTTACTCTTTCTTCTGATATTAACTGTCTAGAGAATCAAACTCAATGGGGAAACAACAGCAATCGTTTTTTCCTTTCTTAGAAGCCTGGAGGTAAAAGAACCTCAGTGCTAACCTACTTTCATTTTACATTTGCACCATTTACATGCTAAAAAAAAAACAAAATCTTCAAGTGCCAGTTGTTATCCTAAATATTTCTCATTCAAGCATATGGATGTCCTCCAGTTACAGTGTAGGCTGATGACTAAAGGTGTTTTTGCTGTCACAGTTTATGAGCCAAATTTTATGTAAATGTTAAGCCGCCAGTTTGCAGAGGAAAATCACTTAAATGTGTCAGCATGAAGTGCGAGCTTCTCCTTTATTAAAATTGATCTGAAAATAATACTGTGACTAATTTTAACTAAAGAGGTAAACTGGAGATTTTTAGCTATTTAACATTGAATTTAAGTAGCAGTACTTAAATTTGTCCAAGTTGTCTTGGAAAGGAACATTTGTGTATTTTCTTTTTTCCAAGTTGGAAAGGGCAAATACAGAGCTTGATGTCAAGTAATTCATATTGCAGTTCAAGTGTTGTAGAAGAAGAATTAAAGAGGTTACAGTGGGGTAGGCTAAAAGGAGCCAAAGGTCCTTCTTCTGTGCATTTAATAATTTAAAGCCATATCATCAGTTGCTGTTTATATGCTACAGCATTTTCTTATGATGACAAATTGAGCTTTTAAACCTTCAGTTAAGGTGGAGCAATGCTAATGAAACCAATAGGTACATTGCCAGTAAATTTGTAATACCAGCCGCGGCCTTGGCGAGTATTTTATAAACTAGTTTGGTAAATTACTGGCTTGATGGCAACCCTACCTTTACGTAGTGCCTGTGTAATCAGCCAACACTAGAGTGAATAGCGTAGCAGCTCTGAGCTGCAGAACCAAAATGCTTGGGACCTGGGGTTTTCCAGACAAGGGGTCTTTGCTTAATTTTATCACCATACTCTGCAAAAAATAATATAAACATTTAATAAACCCAATGTGAATGTTTTGCCATCAATATGGATTGGTGCAACTGCATTACCATCATGTACAAGATACTGTTTTCTTATTAAAGAAAAAAAGGAAATAATTTCTACAAATTAGATTTATTTATTTTAATGACTCTATGGGAGATGGTCTTTCCATACTTCATAGCTTTCTGGATAATGGGTTAACAGATGTGTGTCATTACTCTCATACTACTTTTGAGAGTAAAAGTTAATAGCACCTTTAATAATGTAGTCCAAAGTCTTTGCGGGGTAACCAAGTGTATAGAGTCCCCGGGGCAGATGTATCAAGGGTCGAATTTCAAAGTAAAAAATACTTCGAAATTCGACCATCAAATTGAAATACTTCAAATTCGAATATCGAATTTGAACTTTTTTCATCTAATTTGGGTATTCTGCGTTCAAAGTAAAATCGTTTGACCGATTTTATCGTACGATCAAACGATTTTACTTCAAAGTTTTTTTAAAGAGACAGTACTTTGAATATCGAAGTCATAGTATCCTATTCGATGGTCAAAGTATCCAAAAAATTACTTAGAATTTTGAATTTTTTTACTTCGAAAATGTTCTCGAATTCAATTCGACCCTTGATAAATCTGCCCCTAAGCAATAGAGACATAGGAGCAAAGTCACTAAAGGGTGAATTTTTGCCAGCGAACCATTTGCCACACTTTGTGCCACTTTGGCTGGTCCTAATTCGCTACCAATGCGCTAATTCACAAAAATGGAAAGTTGTGGCTCTGTAGCCAAATGCTGGCGAAGTTTTGCTAGTGATAATTCGTCAGCACAAGCATTTCATAGTAAACTTTCACGAGCGTTCTTTTCTGTCTAGTGTAACTTCATTAGTCCACTTACGCTTAGATAAATTTGAACAGGGTGGGTACATATAGGTTATATGTATGTCTTTATTAGAGATGATTATAGTATGTATTATTAAAATGTCCAAGGAAGCAAAATAAATACAAAAGAGACAAATGTGGCATGTCCCTCAAATGGCTAAAAATTTTTTAAAACAAAAATGTTACATAGTTACAACTTTTAAAGACACCCCGCTTTAAAATACGAAAAAACACCAGCATTATTTGGAACTTTCAAGACTTTTAGGCATACAGGATATGATGTCACTGACATAAGATTAATGAGGATGTAGCTTCATCTTATCAGTTTGCCAGGTCTAAGGTGACAAAGGAAACTCCGGCAAAAGAGGAAACATTCTGTAAAATTCACACTTTAGTAAATTAGTATTTAATATTGATTGTTCGTCTGATCGAAAATTTGCATATTGATAGGGTGCGAAACGGAACTAGCGACCTTCTCTTTCACTAGTGAATTGTTCTCTATGCATGTTAGTAAATTGGCGATGTCTCTGCGAATGAGATTTCTGGTGAATTTTTGCTAATGATGGCCACTTCACCCTTTAGTAAATGCCCCACAGTGTATTTAACCACTACTTAACAGTAAATAAATGCCACAGCCCAAAGTGCATTTGGCAAAGTTTGCAGCTGCAGTTTTTTTTTTTTCTTCAAGGGATCCCCTGTGCTAATTAAAAGTGTGTGAATACACAATACAGAAATTGCCACAGGGAATCCCTTTGAGGAAGAATTTAAATGGCCACTGCATATTTCTGTACCCTTGGTCATTGGGGCAAACTCACTAAAAGGGGAATTTTTGACTGCAAAAGCATTGCCACACTTCTCGCCACTTCACCAGGTGCAAATTCGCTACTTCATTAAACTGTGAAGTTGCATCTCAGCAGCTGAACGCAGGCAAAGTTTTTCTCGCATTAATTAGTCAGTGCGAGGATTTCATAGTGAGCTATCGTTCATTTCTGCCTAGCGAAACTTTGTTAATCGACTCACGCTTACAGATGCAGCCACTTTGGTTTGTCTGTTTGACACAGAATAACTAAACACAGATATCCCATTTATCTCATTTAACACAGAAAACTGCGTCACAACATCCCATCTAATTAAAGCATTCACCATTGTTCACAATGGTGCTTTGGTATGCTAATGGAAAGGTTAAATGCATTAAATGAGTTAAGATGACTTTAGATAACGCAGTTTCTTCAATTAACCCTGAGTCATGACGCATTTATCTCACAAATCCAAGTGGCTTCATCTGTAGGTCAATTTGAATATGGCGTTATATAGGTCACATATATGTCTTTATAACAAACAAATGTGGCATGCCCCTCAAATGGTAAAAAAAAAAAGGCTAAACAAAATGTTTTAATAGTTACAACTTTTAAAGACAATCCTGCTTTAAAATATCAAAAAGAAATGTGGTGAAATGAGCCACACTGTGAATTCGAACTCGGCGTGGAGTGGAAAACTTTTCCAGTGACACAATGGCGGGTTCTTGAATGCTTAATGAGGAGCAGTTCTGGTATGAATACCTGCACTGGGAGGGCTATGATAACATCCCCCCCTGGGACCCCTGGATACAGTCCGTAAAAAGCTCCACCTCCAAAGCTGAAAAAAGGTGACACAAACAAAACAACCATTGACTCTAATCTGGTTTCACTAAATTGCATTGCATGATGAAAAAATTAAGTTGTGCGTCAAAAATCAAATTTGCAACATAAAAATTGACACGCAACAGAATCTGTGTTCGCGCCAAACCTGTTTTGCACATTTTTCCTGAAGCAAAATGCAAGAGATTCGCCCATGACTAGTAATGGTCGTTTGCCTGAGCGAAAATAAGCCTAGTGAAAGGACGCAAAACTGTGCTAGCAATTGTCTCTTTTCTCTACACCTGTTAGTAAATTGTTGATGTCCCTGCGGATGGGCTAGCGAAAGGCCACTTCGCCCTTTAGTAAATCCAGGGTCCATTTTTAGTGGTTATGGGTTTTATTATCAATTGTAAACACTATTATGCATCCCACTTTTCAGTTCTCTACTTATCTAAAGGGGCATCCATTCCTATATCTAATAAAAAAATATCTAATAACTGTGATATATTTGCTAGTAAAACAAATAGGTGTTAAAACAAGGGGTGGTTAACGTTTCTTTCATGTGGTTTGAAAATATAACTTTGTTTCTCTTATATCAGCATTTCTATTTTCCAGTAAATAACACAAAAGTAAAAAATGGCCATTGGCCAATGAGATAAAGCAAACATTATATGTGCCTTTCTTATTTTTAACAAAAATATGAATAAATATATCTAGCAAGTGTTTTCTGAACTACAGAAAGCCTCAGAAATTGTATTTTCTCACGTTTAATACATTATTCTTGATTGTTCCAGTTTACACTAACAGGTGAAGCCATCAGTAACTGGATTTAATTTTGTGGGTTAGGCAGCTGAGCAAGTAAATGTCCCAAAGGAGATAAAGGAAGATACTAACTACAACAAAGCATGAAGAGAAGCATCTTGGTCAAAAAGAACAGTTCTTGCAGAATCAGGTCATTTATTGAGAATAAGACCCCTGCTGAAACAATGTTGTCACTTTCAGAACTCTAAAAGGGAGTCTGCTGTCCACCAATGTAAAGCAAAGTGTGATTAATCCCTGCAGTTTCTATCTGCTTTTACACAAAATCTTTAGGGACCTGATTATTGCTGGCAGAGTGCTGTAACCTATCATTCTTAGAAGAAAATCACCTCAAAGCTTGCAGACATTCTAAGATAAAGGGCTACACTTGTGCTTAGAAAAGCTCTTCATGACTTATTCGATTAGAGTTTCCCGCTGACAGGGGAAGTCATAGCAAGCAGTGATTTCTTGTCTAAATAAGGGCTCTTGCCAAAACGTGAATATAAAACATGCAGTACAAAGAGCTATGACTTGTCTGCTGCTACCACAGTCAAAGAAAGTTACAAAGCATGGTTTAAGCACTGCATGGACATTATTATGGGCTTTTCCTAAAACATTATATGAAAACTATTTTACTTTCCAATTTAGATACATTTAATTTACTAAGCTGGTGTCATTTCAAATTATTAAAAGTGCTAAATGATTTTTGTCAAGATGTAATTGTACCATTTGCTCCTACAGAAATATACAACAACTAATAACCATTTTTGAATGAAAAACATGGATTTAAAAAGGCACTATTCTCTCTTAAAATATTTTTCTAATGTAATCAAATTAGTTATTGGTTTTAAATTAATAAAACTATAATGCAGTATTGCCCTTCACTGGTACAACTGTGATGTTTGCTTCAGAAACACTACTTTTGTTTATATAAATAAACTGCTGTGTAGCAATGGGGACAGCCAAGGAGAAAAGGCTCACGTTAGACAACAGATAATCTCTGTAGAACATAATGGTGTGATCTGTTATAAAATATTTAACCTGTGCCATATAGCCTTTTTTCAATTTCTGCCATTGCTGCACAGCAGGTTGTTTATATGAACTGTAGTGTTTCAGGACAATAGTACATGATATGTTCATTACTGTAAAACACTTAAATGTGTTTGTGTTACTGTTCCTTTAAGCATGCATTCTGATTAACCAATCACAATTCTGTCTGTCTGCTTCCAATGAAATTATAGCTCTGCTCTGACAGTTTGTTCCCATGACTTACTGCTCTGCAAACTGTGGGACATTCCTCTACATCTTGCAGGACAAGTAACATTTTTTTTTTTTTGCTCTGGAACTTGGAGCTATGGTGCAACTTTTTTTTCTTGAGCAAATCAGGGGTCCTAATGTGCATTTCCGTTATTAAGAGTTATCGCAAGACTACATTACGGAATATAGCTCTCTTCCATGACTTACACACAAATATACGCGCTTATCATCTAAATAATAAAGCAGAGAGGCACAAAATACACATGTACATAACACAGTCACAATCAAATTCAAAAATATTATTTGCAACATTTGCCAAGGTTAGAACATAAACCTGTCAATAAAGCTTATATGATGTTGGCTCCAAGAATTGCACTATGCCCAAGTGACATAAGCTGGTATTTGTCCAGTAGTATCACTCTCAAATGCCCTTTTAAGTCCAGAAACATTATAGGATGAAGAAAACAGATGTTAAGGATTCTTTACAATACCCTTATAGGTTGGCCTAAGCTACAATAAATGTCTGTTCTGAAATGATTGCAAGAAAAACATGAAGCTGTCTGGGGGCATGAATGTCCTTTTGAACTTTCCTTTGTGCTATATCCTGTAGTATTCTTGAAATTGAAGCTTGCCAATAAAAACTATGGAATCAAAAGTCTGATACACTTAAGATCCATTTTTGCCTTTTACAGGAATGGTGTCTGGTAGGGAAACCACAGATGAAAAATTATTTGTGACAACGGCTTTCAGCAACAAGACATGGAAGGATGTAGATCATGTTTTCAGATAAACAAAGCTTGAAATATATAGGACAAACAAGCTTCAAGGTATAGCATAGACCTAAAAACATCAGAGCTAGCCTTGAAGTTACAGTCTGATACTGGAGTTTACGTGATGCCTTTTGTTTGCTAATACAGAATGATCTTTTAAAAAAATCCAATGTCATCTACTGTATGTTTGACATGTAAAGACTGACTTTAGTGCAGATAGAATGTTTTTATGAGTTATAATAACATGTATTCTTCAATCTACATACATTTTTTGTTTTTCATGAAATTGCTTGGCCCATGCATTCATAACAGCCACTTGCAGCTCTATGTGAACCAAGCAAAACTACACTACAGGGCTGTAATAGTTCTGACTTAGTAGTAGTGAATAAATAGCCTGGTACCAATTCGCTGTGAATTTCCGTGTTTCGCCGCCAGTGAGTAAATTCGAGAATTTTTCGCCATTTTGCAAACTTCGCAGGAAATTCACTAATTTTTCAGCAAATTGAAACGGGAGAAATTCGCCCATCACTACTTAGTAGTTATGTCTGATATAACCGACAAAATAAAACATTAAAATTGATAACCAATATAATTTATTGTCAAATTGCTTTCAGAGGGGCACTGTTGAATATTCATATTTATATTAAACCAAAAATAAGTGTAAAAACTGAGTTCACACTTTCTACAACCACTACTTTATTCAATAAGGCATAATACACAAAATTAATAAATACATTACTGGATAACGCATCTGACACAACTTATTAAAATAGTCTTAAGGCATACTAACTTTATCTGCATGGTTACCAAATACTAACATTGTTGCAGTGTCCTGTGGGGAGGTCAGGGGAGGTCAGGATCCAAAGAGAAAGATGTTCCGAATTCCTTTGCACTATATCCTCCTCCCAATTTACTTTACGTCATATCCGTTTTCTTGTCCAGGGACAAAGGATCCTCCTCAGCCTCAGGGAAGACATATGTGCTAATGAAGTTGGTCTCATATTGCAGAATTCAGATATTTTTTCCCTTGCTAAATATAGAAGTAAGCACCAAGACTAAGAAACTCAAAAGCTTTTGGGGATTGTTCAAAACATCATGGGGATGAATCAAATGTCATGATACATTCAGTCCTTTAAATGGTATCTAGTGATTTATGGACCTGCAATCCAGAATGCTCAGGGCCTGGGGTTTTCTGGATAACAGATCTTTCTGTAATTTGGATCTTTATACCTTAAGTCTACTAGAAAATAATGTACACATTAAACAAACCTAATAGGCTGGTTTTGCTTCAAATAAGGATTAATTATATCTTAGTTGGGATCAAGTACAAGCTACTGTTTTATTATTACAGTGAAAAAAGAAAAAAAATTGGATTATTTGGATAAAATGGAGTCTATGGAAGAAGGTCTTTCCATAATTCAGAGCTTTCAGGATAATTGGTTTCTGGGTAATGGATCACATACCTGTACTAAATAGCACCTTCATGGATCTAGTGCTGTCAGCTTCTACTTAAAATGTGTTCCTCACAGTGTTTGTTATATGGATTTACATTAGGCACATTCACATACTTTGTTAGGACATGTGAAACTTATGGAGCTTCAGAATTTACAAAGAAAGACCTGCAGACCTGCAATTGACAGGGATCTTATTCAAGTAGAATAGAAGTTCAGATCTGGAGCGTGTGGTCCTTCCAATATTTAATTATTTTGATAATAAAAAAACAGATTTTTGTTTGAGGAGATATATTAATTTTTAACTGAACAATAAACTGGTGTTGGCCTTTTTAATATCTGCATTTACAAATGGCTTTCTTTGAATTTGGAAAGGAGGACAGCTGAAGAGCTGTCTGCTGGAATCCATCCAAAGAACTGTCAAGTAGGATCTGGAAGGAAGAATGCAATGAATGAGAAGACAATGTTCCAACAACTAGACCCAAAGGATGCTGTGGGTATCAGTATCAATTTTGCAAATAACTGACAGGTCAAAGATTTAAGACAGAAAATGCATACCAACTAAAATGAGAAAAAAATAAAAACGTGGATATGCTGTTTATAACTTCTGGACTACTGTTCTGCTTATTGGTACAGTAAATCACTAAAGTGAAATTTTGCTTTTAGATAGAAACAGAACAAATTGGGAACCATTTCCATTTTGAAAAGTACAGGTAAGTGATCCATTATCCAGAAAGTTCTGAAATATCCCATAGACTCCATTTTATCCAAATTATCCAAGTTTTAAAAATGTTTTTCTTTTTTTTCTGTAACAATAAAACAGTACCATGTATTTTATCTAAACTAAGATAAAATTAATCCTTATTCGAAGCAAACCCAACTTATTGGGTTTATTTAATGTTGCATGAATTTCTAGTAGACTGAAGGTATAAGGATCCAAATTATAAAAAGATATATGGAGCATTTTGGATTACAGGTCACATACTATTTCTGGCTCTATATAATAATTTGCATGCTAGATGTTTGTGTTCAACTGACTTTTTTACGAGATGGTTTTGTTAATAAATGACTCTATGTTTGCTCACAGGTTTGGAGTCCAGATTGTGCCAGTAGTGTTTACAAACTTTTGCTGAAAGTATAGGAATTGAAGAGCTGGACCCAATGTTAACAGTTCTCACAAAATGTAAAGGACTCATATTTATATGATGTTTTTATTTCCCTGACAAGAGGAGCCTTATATATTGGGTTTCTTTACAACAAGCAAGGCCTGGTCTGCGATAGGCACCGGCCGTGCAGGGAGTCCTAAAACGACCCTATTTTGACAGTCAGCAATGGATTGAAAATCACAAATAAGAGAACATCTCAATACACAGAAATACAATTAATCTGTTTTAACTATTTTTTGTGCCTTCCATCTACATGGTTTTGGCCTGAAGGAAACCTGTCTTGATCCAAATCATATTGTTTAATACTTATCCTATAAGGACGTTTATTAGGGATGTAGCGAACCGCCGCCGATGTGTTCGCGAACGCCGTTCGCGAACACCGGCAAAATTTGCGAACTGTTCGCGAACTGTTCGCGAACTTCGATCATCCGAAAATCGTTCGATTCGAACGATCGAAGGATTTTAATCGTTCGATCGAACGATTTTCGTTCGAATCGAACGAAAATCGTTCGATTTTAGCGATCGAATGGTCGAATGGGCGACCGATTTTGACGCGAACGCCTATTGGCGAACGTCGCGCGACGTTCGCGAACTTGCGGCGGACGCGAACAGTCGAAGTTCGCGCGAACTAGTTCGCCGGCGAACAGTTCGCTACATCCCTAACGTTTATACGTATGCTTGGACCTTTTGAATTAATTAGCAAATCTGTAACCTAAAATATTTTGGTCAAAGGTTTGGAATGAAATAAGATCACCATGAGCAAAACTTATATTGCTTTTGCCAATTAGATAAATGAGTCTTCAGAATGGTGTATTACCTTTTTCACTAAAAGGAACAGTCATGTCACTTAATAATTCCTCAATCCCAGTGATGAAAACATCCCCTTAAAAAAAGATCATTTTAGTCCTGAAAAAACATTTTATTGTAAACTGTAATTATTTTTTTTTTAATAAATCAAAGGTCAGTTGGGATATATAAAATGCTATATAAAGATATACTTTAGTCAGAAAAAAAGTATTTTCTGATTTCTGCATACAGAAAACATCTGTTTTTTTTCCATGTGACTACAAATCCAAGATGTAAAGAAAAAAAAGTTTAACTGAAAAATCTTTTGTGTGTTAGCATATTATAGATCAGCTCCTCGACTGAACTATAGCACTCCATATCAAACTGAATCTGACTGTTTGAAGCAGTCAAACCTGTTTAATGAACTGGCACATTTTTCAAATCAGAAAACCATTTATTAAATGTGATAATTTATTAAAACACAATAGAATTGTTGGCCTCCCCAGCCCAGACCTGCACCGCCAGTCTGAAACTATGCGCTTCCTGACTTTCCCCCATTGATAAGAGAAAAGCAGGTAAATGCTGATGTGGGGGGGGAGGCAGATGGAGAGCATTTGCGGCTGTTGCAGGGGGCCCCTGCACTGCTGGATTTACATAGCGGGTGCCCCTAGGCCTGATGTCGTTTGTTGCCCCCCATCCCCTCCCTTTTATTCACTCAAATTTTCCTGTGCATCCCCAATGTTTCTGAACCATGTGGGTGTTGTTGGGCAGCATTGGTGGCATCTCGACAAATCTGGGCCTGGGCCCATGGAATTGTTGGCGGGGCCTAGACCCCCCCAGTCTGACACTGAGAATAGCTCTCTTGATTTTATTTTATTGGTAATCGCCTAGATCATGGGTGTCTTGTGAGTCAGGATCTGAAATGCTACAGGCTGGATTTTTGAGCAACAATCATCTGAGCCACAAGTGCAACTGTGGATTCATGTGAATGCTATTGAAATCATCAAGAGAGTTTTTCACCACCCCATAGCCCTGTAATGCATAAATATATTACTTATGATTCTCTTATGTCACAGAAAATAAAACAGCACAAATAACACTGTGGATATGCAACAAAAATCAAAAGCAATATTAACAAAAGCAAACCCCTGTCTTGACATGAAATCTGGGTCTTTCTTTAAACCAAGTCAAGTGTGTGGTCATGTAGTTCTATAACCACATATGTAGCAAAAATGGTTTAACTGATATTGGCTTTTAAATGCCAATTAGAAATCAAACAGCTTTCAAAATGATGATATAAAAAAAACAATACCTTAGCGTACTTTACATATACATATGAGATTGTACACTACATATTTTGGATGCCAATTACCAGCTGGTTTTGTTAATACAAAGCTACATATAAGAGTTTACTCACTATGGTAAATAAAGTGCAAAATTGCACTCAGATCCTGAGACACAATAGTGTTTTGCACCCAATCGGGTAGTGGTTAAGGGCACATTTTGATGCAAGTTATGCCACTGTGTTAAGGATACCATCCCCATGCAGGTTGTCCATTGGCATCTAGTAGCCCTTTATTATTACTCTATACTTTGGGTAAAATATGGAGTACCAATGGTTTCAGTGCATAGCAAGATTCTACATGTATAGTTAAAATAATGTTTGCTCAAGTGCAGGGCTCCCTTGCAACCAAGTGTTCTGCACTTGATGCACTAATATAGGTGCAAGATGTACAAAGTTGTAATGCACTAATGCTCTTTTAGAAAGGCTCAGACGAAAGGTGACACTATAATACACATGCCATTAATACATGAGACCTGTAGTGTATTGCAAAAAGAAAGACCTACACTCGCACACCCTGGCCGTCCAGACTTCAGCGACTCCCAGGTGCTCGATGCCAGAGGGAATGGGCAACCTCAAAAACAACGCAGAAATAGGACACACCGGCACAACATGGGTAATTCCAGCAGGTAAAACCTTGCTCATTTATTGCGGATGCAACGTTTCGGGGCGTGACCCCTTTCTCAAGCAGCTTGAGTTGCTGGAATTACCCATGTTGTGCCGGTGTGTCCTATTTCTACCTGTAGTGTATTCACATTTAAATAGGTTCAATTTACTTTTGCAAAATTAGATCAAATATGTTTTATGCTATTTTATGATAAAAGACCAATGTTAGTCTGAAATGTTGTTGATTATCTGGGTCATAGCCCATGTCCTAATAAAGGCATTTTAAGAAAAGACATCTGCGATTGGTGCTGTCTATGATTTTAAATTCTGGAAATTAGCTGGCGGTGGAAATTGTGGGACTTGCACCAGACAAAAAAGCAATCAGGAGGTATGAGTGCTGACTAAATCCTTGCTGATTTTATGCTACATCAGCCCATGCTCATATCAGTGCTGCTTTGTATCTTGCCATTTTCCTAAGCCATGTATGGGTTAAAAAAATATGAATAGCATAGTATTACTGTGTTTTTACTATGAATGCTCTGTCCTTGGTAAATGTAAGTGCAGTCAGAGAAAGTTGCTGTGCAGTAATATAAGTAATCAGTTTAAGGGCAAGAATGTTGAAAGGCAGAAAGGATGGAACCTTTACCATCATTACTTTATGTTGGCAATTTAGTTGTTATTAAAGCAATAATCCTTGAGAAATGGGTCACTGTAAGCAGTTAACTAGTTGCTTAATGCCCAGAGGCAAACTAATTGAACAGTTTTTAAAAGAAATGGTCACAACAAGTATACGCGATGACATGCCCCAGCAACACATCAAAATGTAAGTAATTTTCCTGTAGTTAACTATTGATTTCAAAGTGTACAGCACACTAGGGTTTCTAATGTATTTCAGTAGAAATCTTTGTAAACACATTATTTTCTTAATCTGCAAATTGTAAGAAGGAAAAAAATGATGCCCAGTCTTAATTAAGTTGGCTGCAACAATGAGATTCATAATTAGAGGCAGTGGAATGTTACAGTTCATGCTGGGCCCTCTCATTTTCATTCATGCTACATACACTGTACCTGATGTGCCTGCTCTGTCTCTCGTGAGTCCAATGTAGAAACCACATCACATATTAAGTAGATCTCTCAAGAGTGGAGTTTCAGTGTCAAGAATATTCATCTGGCCAATGGGAAAAATCGGAGGTATTCTTACAGATATACATATTTGCACTGTATTAGATAAGGCCATGCATATCAAACAGCTAAATATACTGAAAGCCTCTTTATAAGAAGACAATGAATAATGATTTGCACATCAGGAGGTAAGACATTTTATAATGAAACTTTTTTAAAACACAAAAGGTTTGTTATATTGAAATACATTTTAATTTATATTTTCAGAGAATGAGTTAAAACAACAACTGCTCACAACCAGCAGTACTGTAGGTGGTAAAACCCATTAGCTTTTTATTACCTGTCAACATACAGCATTTATAGCCTCCCTTCAGCACCAACAGATACTGTACAAATAGGTCATCGGAACAGTTCAACTGCGAAGGCAAACACTACTGAATCTTAATGCAATGCTACCCTCTATACTTGATTAGAAAGAGCAAGACATGTTGAAGCCAATATGAAATGAAAACAGTAAAATGGAATATACCTTTGAATCTACGAAAGCAATTGTGGGCAAATATAAAAAAGTGTGGCTCTTTTTTTTTTTCATTTTCTTTCTTATTGCATTTTCTGCTCTTCTCTGACAGATTCACACAGCTTTTTAGAAGATTTGTGTATATTTTTTTTATACTAGTAACCAGACCGGAATTTAATAATGAGAAAATGACCTGTTCACCCTTTCTACCTGGTGACAATCCAATAAGTGTAATGAGTGGAAAAAGTACTGATACAGTAGAGGAAAAAAACGGATTCCTGCAATTTATTAATGACCAAACTTTGGTTTTGGGCAACTCTAATTATAGTTGATGCCTAACACATCAGTAAAGTCAAAGGTGCTGTTATTTAGACTGAAATCATCATTGATGGATTTCAGAAACAAAACTCCTCTAGAGAATAAAAAAATGATATATCCCATAGGTAAAAGAGAAATGACGCCTCCAAGACTATGTTATTTCAATACTTTCTCTATCTTTTTTTCCATAGTGTATTTAGTGTACTAGAAAGCATCCCTAACTGACCAAGTTTCTGTTCACAATTGAAAAAAATGGGAGGGAGCTATTGTCTCTTCCTCTTTGGTACACCATTTGGAAGATTCTTCTTTGCACCTATCTAGCTGGTCCTTTTTGACACCACCCAATTTTACTATGAAAAAACTTCCATTAGCCAGGCCTTATTGTATAATATAAGGATATGCGGCTCATATCCACCATTTTCTATATATTAATATATATATATAATATAATAATTCACTCCATAAAATGCTGATCATAATTCACAATGCCTCCTGTACTTCATCCTTTACATGAATTTTCCAACTCAATGCTGTACATACTATTTAATCATATTACCTCCAATGAACAAATTACAATATATTATTTTATC
This sequence comes from Xenopus laevis, assembly GCF_017654675.1. NCBI lineage: Eukaryota > Metazoa > Chordata > Amphibia > Anura > Pipidae > Xenopus > Xenopus laevis. The sequence continues at coordinate 47,673,324 of NC_054377.1, read as the reverse complement.
TCTACAACATGCTGCAGGAAATGTAAAGAAGACTGTAGGGTTTAGCCAAACAAACATTTATACTGTCATACCTTACACTTCAAAGGGAAAAAAAACTTTACATTACCCTACTGACTGGAAGTCCTGGTTACCTATTTGCCTTCCATTGGAAGCTTCACTAATTGGCCCTAATGTTCCTGTTCATAGTTAATGGGTTGGCATGTGGCTCTTTTTCTTTGTACTCCACCTCTTTTCAGGTGTAAGTGCTGTCCTAGTAAAGAAGTGTGCCCTAAAAAAGTACCCCGAGGGAACCAACTCCTTATTGATGTCAGGTAGCAGAGAGCCCATGAACAGTGATTTAGACTCATAACAGGACAGTTAGCTGGAAAGGGACTCAGGTTAGGATTTATTCTCTGTGGTTACTGGAGGGGATCTGAACCACCAGGGGGTATTCTAAAGGGTGACCATAAGCCTACAAATTCCCATGTTCTATCACTACATTTTCTGCCTCAAATGGATCATTGTACTGCTCAAGTATTTCAACACCATCCTTTCCTCCAATCACAATCATTTGGGCCCAGCTGAGAAAGAGTATCTCTATTGCAATTGTTTTATACCAGGGAGTAACCAGAAACATATATTGGGTCAGAGAAGGTTACAAAACTATATAAAAAAAATAAAATAAACTGAACTATGCCCATTTTAAATTTCAACAATAACAGTTTATACTTGTGTTTTATACAAATTAAAGGACAAACCCTGTAATAATAAAAATAAGTACCTTAGCTTGACTTAAAAAGGATTCACTTGGGTGGATTCTCCAGGCTGCATAATGATTTCTCATTGTTATGATGACAGACTCAATGATCACTCTTCGGAATGCTGGAATAGGAAATTCTTATGTATGAGAATATTTTAGTCATACCAATACCAAATACGGCATATATATGGGTTCTGATTTCATATAACTTTACATACAATGAATGAACTGTAACTGAAAAATATATTATGCATTTGCATTGGAAACAGAGAAAAATGTTCCTTGTCATGAGATGCAGAGTGACCTTGGTCGCTCCACAGGCTGGTTTAGCTAAATGATTTGTGTCACTGGTAGAACTGTCAATCTGTGCATTGCTTCATTAAGTTGATTTGATGCCCAAGAAGGTCTGCAGCTGCTGAAAAAATATCTGAACCAGTTCCTATTCTAACTGGATAAATTCCCATTTTCTTGCAATATCTAAAAAATGTAGGTCTACTGGTGACCTAATATATGAGACTCTTTAGTCTCTCAAATATAATGTTGTATATTAAGCTAGTACCAATAACTTTTGAGAGCATGCAGATGGAAATAGATGATGGCACAGAACAAGAACATTATCTATCTATCTATCTATCTATCTATCTATCTATCTATCTATCTATCTATCTATCTATCTATCTATCAACATTTATCTATAAACATCTATCAATAAACATCTATCATCTATCACAGAATTTTCTTTATTGGCTCTAATATAGAACATTGAATGCATTCAATCTTTCAATCAGGCATTGAAAAGCCAACTGTAGAGTTTTAAAGCAGAAAGCATTTCAGTTGAGAGATTTAAGGTTAGATTAAAGCAGAACTCCTTTTTTCCTTTTTGTACCCAGCTGAAAACAGATATATTACCCAGAGTTAAAATAGCGGATAATGTAGCTAACTATCTTCAATGCCAATTACTAAAATATTTCTGCTATATATAATTCATAAAAGAAACAGTGGAGCAGAAAATAATTTCTAAGAAGAATGCTTATTCAACTATACTCTCAGAGTAGATGGCTAAAACAGAAGATATTGGGACTGGCAAGGCCAGTTTAAAACATACAGTAGTGATGATGAAAGTTTAAAACATAAAGTTAGCAGGACCATGTAAAGGGGAACACAGAGGTAACTATGTTAAAGAACTGCAATGTTTAACTGCAAAAAAAAAATAATAATTATACTCTAGTCAAATCGGAGTCTGGGTTTGTGCTACTGGGCATGGCCTAAAGCAAGCAATAAATGTATTGTTATTTTCTACCTGCATTAACATTAAAAGCATGGAATGCTAATTCGTGTCTGGGGCATGGCACGAGTGCTAACATTTCCTAAGTGCTATATTGGTACTAGGGAAGAGAATTCCTACTTTAAATACTCCAACCCAAAAGCTAGCTAACTCCATCTTGACAGCTGCCAGATGTACTATAGCGGGGAATACCCTCCCTCCGACGGAGGCGGACCTCCTGGAGAGAGTTCGGTATATTAGGAGGATGGAACAGCTGACTGCACTTCGAAATGATACTATAGATAACTTTAATAAAATTTGGTGTAGCTGGGACACAGTCCAACTGGGGGGACCACTGCAGGTGACTTAGTCTGGAGCGCTGGGCGGCTACTATATCTTGTATCCAGACCATTGGGCTGATCTCCTATGGTAGGAGAATTGGTGGGGTTGGAACGTATTGGGGTCGGGGTGCCTATGATCTCACTGTGCCCGAGGGGGATACGAGGAGATATAGCCACTGATTGTAGCTTCTGCGATTTGCCTCTTTCAAAAAGCAATAGAGTTCTCTCTAGGTTTACCTTTATTACTGAACACTTTGTGCCCCACTGTTAACTTTTATGTATGTTTCATGGAAATGTTTGGTGGGTGTGCATTATACTACTCTGATGTACCTGTATATGTGTACCTCTTGCCCACTGGACAACTTTTGTTTTTGTATTATCTTTATTTTTGCACTGTTTTGCATGGAAATATATTTTCTTGAAAAATCTTAATAAAAAGAAAGTTATAAAAAAACATTTCCTAAGTGCTAATATTTCACAAGTGCTTAGAAATGACAGTTAAACAAGGCAGTTGGAACCCTCTTTTATTGGTGAATGTATATATTCCTCCCCCTTTTACTGATGTGGTGCTTAAGGAAATCTATCAGGGTATAGTGCAAATGCCCCCGGCCCCCCTTTGCCTTATGGGTGATTTTAATACCTGCTTTAATCCTGCTATAGACAGACTATCTGCAGCAGCCCCCACCACCTCAAGACTTGCAGAGTGGGCATTGGCTTATGGCTTAACTGATGTTTGGAGGTGGAAGTTTCCCAAGCGGCAGGAGTTCTCCTGCTATTCGGCCACTCACCACTCTCTTTCTAGAATAGATTTGGCTCTGCTCTCCTCCGACCTTTTGCCTAGAGTACGTGAGGTCCGATACTTGCCCAGAGCAATCTCCGACCATGCCCCCTTACTCCTCTCGCTAGACTTGCTTCCAGACCCCGCTTCTAGACAGTGGAGACTTAGCCCCTTTTGGTTAAAGAATGAGACTGTCGTAACCAACTCCGCGACTACCATTACTAATTATTGGCAGGATAACCGACTATCTGCCTCCCCCCAAATAGTATGGGATGCCCTCAAGGCTGTTCTGAGAGGTAACTTAATAGCATCTATTGCTGCGGTGAGGGCTCATGGTAAGTATACTTTGGAGTCTATGGAACTGGCTGTGAGGGAATCCGAATCTGCTTACATACTTGACCCATCCTTGGTCAACCATACTGAATTTGCGGCGGCTCTTCGACGCCTTAATCTGTACAGGATAGAACTGACTAAGAAAAAGATGCTCCATGCCACTAGTACGATGTTTGCCCTAGGGGATAAAAATGGGAAACCCCTGGCGTTTTTAGCCAAAGCCCAGGATACCTCTACAGCCATTCCCAAAATTAGAACGTGCTCTGGGGCTATCCTTACCTCTCCTAAAGATATTTCCTTGGCGTTCAGTGAGTTTTATAAAGCTTTGTATGCTTCTACCGCCCACTACTCCGCAGCGGAACTACACGATTATCTTGACACCATACCCATACCAAAACTCTCTCGGGACCAGGCTACATTTATAGATGCCCCCATTTCCCAATTTGAATTGGCTGAAGCCATTTTATCCTTTCCCTCAGGGAAGGCCCCTGGACCGGACGGTTTTCCTATAGACTGGTACAAGATTCATGTTAAGGAACATGTCCCCATTCTACATGAAACTCTGTCTTCTGCCTTTCGGGACTTCTCCTTTCCAAAATCATTTGCTGAAGCGACTATTGTCCTTATTCCAAAGCCAGGGAAGGATGAGTTACTATGCTCCTCCTATCGCCCAATCTCCCTTCTGAATATGGAGGTTAAAATCCTTGCCAAAGTGTTAGCTAACCGACTGTACAGGGTAGTGTCGGCTTTGGTGGAACCTGACCAATCTGGATTCATGCCTGCCAAATCTACCTCATTTAACCTTAGAAGGCTATTCCTCAATTTACAATTGTCTCATGAGAATGTAGGATCCAGATTGGTGGTTTCACTTGATACGGCCAAGGCCTTCGATTCTATTGAGTGGCCTTACCTCTGGGAAGTTTTGTTTAGAATGGGATTCGGCCCTGCTTTTATTAAATGGGTCCAACTACTGTACAGTGAGCCCCAAGCAGCTATTAGAGTCAATGGGATTCTTTCACCCGCCTTTCGCTTGTCCCGGGGCACCCGGCAGGGTTGCCCTCTTTCCCCCCTCCTTTTCGCCCTGGCCATTGAGCCTATGGCCATTGAGATTCGTCAGTCCCCCCTAGTTAGAGGGCTTCTCTATAAAACAGTTGAGGAAAAGATTTCCATGTACGCTGACGACACACTACTCTATCTTGCCGACCACCACATTTCTTTGCAGTCCTCATTGGGTATTGTCAAGCGTTTTGGGAACTTCTCAGGCCTCCAAATAAATTGGGATAAATCTATGATTTTTCCTTTAGACAATCTATCCCCAGATATGTTGGACCCCCATTGTGAACTGCAAATTGTCCACTCTTTCAAATACTTAGGATTACACATTCATAGGTATCCGTCCTCGTTTCTCTTACACAATCTCCAGCCACTTCTACACAAATTCAAAACGACCCTGGATCACTGGGCAAACCTACCCCTTACTCTTATCGGCAGGATCAATATCTGCAAGATGGTTTTCCTGCCGAAATTTTTGTACGTTCTGGGCAACACACCGTGTCATATCCCGAAAAAATCCTTACTGGAGATCGATCGTATCCAGTCCGCATTTATCTGGGGGAAAAAAACCCCGACACTCTCGCGTGCAACTCTGAATGCTTTACCTGAACATCTAGGCCTCGCATCCCCTAATTATGAGTTGTATTACTTAGCTTCGCAGAGTACTCACATAGCTAATTGGCGGTGTTTTGATACTAAGAATCCTGCATCGACCTTGGAAGCTCTTTACTTTACCTCCATCGAAAGCCTTAAGAACGCCTTGTATAGGAGCAGGAAGGATATCAGCCCTTTACCACCGGTGCTTGATGCTACTAAAAGAGCTTGGGATGCCATGGTACACCTAACTGACAAAACGGGGAGCATTTCTCCCGAAATGCCACTGTGGGGCAATAGCAATCTAGTGCACTTTTCTACTTTTACGGAGGCGGGGACGTGGGCTAGGCTTGGTGTTAAGCATATTAGACACCTGTACACTGACAATGCTCTGACTACCCTTCCCCTCCTGCAACAGGTCACCTCCCGTCCTAACCTCTCTGCGTTTAGATACCTGAGATTGCACACCTGTGTACTACCCAATTCCCCACGCCCCCACCTGTGCAGGTTACTGACATTGAGGACCTGATCTCTCGCCCACTTAAGGCGAAGCTCCTCTCAAAGACTTACAAACTGCTTCTGTCTCGGAAATATGATCCGCGCCCTAGAGTTAAATATAAATGGGAAGCCAGTGGGATTCAGTTAGCTCCAGATGACTGGGACGAAATTATCGGTTCTTTATACAAACCCCTTGTTAGCACTAGGGATAGACTTGTTCAGTTTAAAATTGTGCATCAGACCTATCTTACCCCTCAAAAACTGCATGCTATGGGTAAACGTGATCTACCTAAGTGCCCGAGGTGTAGTGAACAGCTAGCTGATTTTTCTCATATGATGTGGCATTGCCCTGCTGTGCAGAGGTTTTGGCACCAGATTACTCAATTTATGGGGACAGAACTCGCCCTACCTCAGGTACTTAACCCTGCCACTTGTTTGTTGGGATTAGTAAATTCCATGGTACCCAGAGCCCGAACCAGAACCTTAATGAGGCTGCTTTTGTTCTACGGTAAAAAGACTATTGCTCTCCATTGGATGGGACCATCACCCCCGACTTTGCGGCACTGGATCGCCCTTGTCAACTCTCAACTGGAACTTTACAAACTCACCTATGTGGCGAGAGGGTGTCCAGGGAAATTTGAAGATGTCTGGTCTCCGTGGACTGAATCTCTGGCAACTTCGCTGTAACAGTCGCTTGTGTCTCCAGCCAAGTTATTGCTGTCTATTGTTTTCTTTCTTTCTTTCCTATCATCTTTCCCTTTTTTTTTTTTTGTGTTGTTAAAAATTCAATAAAAAGCATTCTTTAAAAAAAAAAAAACAAGGCAGTTGGACAAGACATTGACAAGGCAAAAGGAACAGGACTATCTTATATCAACTTTGAACAAGCTGGGATAAGAAGAACACAGATTTGTTTGTACAGAACTCTTACTCCTATACCCAAAAACCCAGTTAATCTTTCCTGTGCTCTTTGGAATGCCAGATCTGTCTGCAACAAGTTCACCACTATACACGACCATTTCATGCAAATTCCTTTAACCTTCTCGCACTTAATGAAACCTGGCTTTCTCCTACTGACACTGCCTCACCTGCTGCCCTGTCCTATGGGGGCCTACACCTTACTCATACCCCCAGACCTGGTAACAGACCTGGAGCTGGGGTAGATTTGCTTCTCTCTCCCAGCTGTACTGTTCTTTCACCTGTTCCCTCTCTATCATTCTCCTCATTTGAGGCTCACTGCATTAGGCTCTTTTCACCTGTTTCACTCTGCATTGCTGTCATGTATCGACCACCAGGACCAACTGCACAATTTCTGGACAACTTTGCTGCCTGGCTTCCTTACTTTCTTTCATCTAACATCCCATCCATCATATTAGGTGACTTTAATATACCCGTTAACATTAACAATTCTTCTGTCTCTAAACTTCTTTCACTAACCTCCTCCCTAGGCTTATCTTTGTGCTCAGACTCCCCCTCTCACTCCAATGGCAATACTCTGGATCTCATATTTACCAGACTCCGTTCAACCACCAATTTTACTAACTCACTATTTACCCTCTCTGATCACAATATGCTCACATTTCAACTCTCACTAACTCCCTCCTCACCCCCTGCTATTCTCCAAACACGCACTTACCGTGACTTGCAAGCTGTAGACGTATCACATCTCTCTTCTTCCTTTGACTCTCTTCCCTCTAATATCTCAGCCATCTCATGTCCTAATGTGGCTACCTTGGTCTATTGTAGTACTCTCACCACTGCCCTAAATGAGCTTGCTCCTATAAAAACTAAATGTTCTAGACCCAAACCACTTCAATCCTGGCATACTGCTCATACAAAAGCGCTCCAAAGACACTCACGTGCACTTGAGCGCTGCTGGCGCAAATCCCGTTCAGAATCTGACTTTTGGAGCTACAAATCTGCCCTGCACACCTACAACACCAGCCTCTTCCAAGCCAAACAAACATACTTTACTTCACTCATTAACTCCCTTTCCAAAAAATCAGCACAACTTTTCTCCACCTTTAACACTCTCCTTTCCCCTTCTCCACCCCCTCCAAGCACATCTGTCTCTGCTCAAGATATTGCTGAGCACTTCAAAAACAAAATTGACACTATCAGAAGGGAAACTACTCAACCCCACCTAGACTTCCACCACCCTCCACACTCCCCAGTCTCTCCTGTGCTCCTTCACCCCTGTCACTGATGAGGAAGTCTCAAAGCTTTTGGCCTCTTCTCATCTTACCACCTGCCCGCTTGATCCAATTCCCTCAAAACTTCTCCGCAATACCAATCCTTGTCTAATCAAAGCCTTAACTCACCTATTTAATCTTTCACTCTCAACTGGACTGTTTCCTTCTCAACTAAAACATGCTCTTGTCACCCCCATTCTGAAAAAACCCTCTCTTGATCCCTCCAATCTTGACAACCTCCGACCTATCTCTCTGCTACCTTTCATCTCTAAACTACTTGAGCGCCTAGTCTATGACCGACTAACCTCAATCCTCTCTGACAATAACCTGCTGGACCCCCTACAATCTTGTTTTAAGCCACAACACGCCACGGAAACTGCCCGGACTTGACTAACGAATGACCTTTTAACCGCTAAAGCCAACAATCATTTCTCACTACTAATACTGCTTGATCTCTCAGCTGCATTTGACACTGTAGATCACCCTCTCCTCCTCCAGTCCCTCCATTCATTTGGCCTTTGTGACACAGCCCTGTCCTGGTTCTCTTCTTACATCACCAATCGTTCCTTCAGTGTCTCCTACAATGGAGTATCATCTTCTCCCCTACCTCTTTCTGTTGGAGTTCCTCAAGGCTCTGTCCTGGGACCTGGGACCCTCTATACTTCCTCCCCCGGCAAATTAATCAACTCGTATGGTTTCCAGTACCACCTCTATGCTGACGATACTCAGATCTATCTCTCATCTCCTGATCTTAACCCAGAACTCCTAACTCGCATCTCCTCCTGCCTGTCCGCTATCTCTACCTGGATGTCGCAATGCTACCTTAAATTAAACCTCTCTAAAACTGAAATGGTTCTCTTTCCTCCAACTAACACCAGTAACATCCCGGAAGTATCCATCATAGTAAACAATTCCACTATCACCCCCTCTCCCCAGGCCCGGTGCCTTGGGGTTATCCTAGATACTGCCCTGTCATTCACTCCTCAAATCCAGTCACTTATTAAATCATGTGACTTCCACCTAACGAACATAACCAAAATACGATCATTTATCACCCAAGATGCTGCCAAAATTCTTTTTCACTCTCTCATCATATCCCTGCACCGGCTTCTGTTACCTTTCAGAATCAAATTCAAATTAATGACCCTGACATTCAAAGCACTTCATAACTCTGCCCCACCCTACATCTCTGAACTCATCTCTATATACTCACCCAACCGCTTACTACGTTCCTCTACTGACATGCTACTCAACTCTTCTCTCATTACCTCCTCACATGCTTACATTCAAGACTTTGCAAGGGCTGCACCCTCCTCTGGAACTCTCTCCCACGGTCTGTCCGACTTTCTCCCAACCTTTCTGCTTTCAAGAAATCTCTTAAAACGCACTTCTTTCGAGAAGCCTACCCTCACTCTGCTTAACTACCAAACGCAACACCACATACAGTACCACATTTCTGACCCACTTAATTCGATCTTGCCCACTCCCACACCTTGTGTATTACTCCCTTCCTATGCATAGGGCCTTGTGTATGCCTATGCATAGGGCCTTCCTCACCTTTTTGCACCTGTATTGATTGTGATGTATGTAACTCCATATGTTCTATGTATATAACTCATGTGATTTAGTTGTATAATCACATTTACTTTACAGTGCTATGCAATATGTTGGCGCTATATAAATACATGTTAATAATAATAATAATAATAATTGATACAAATGAAAGAAATGTGAAGGCAGCGATAGAGTTTATTTTAGACTTGTATTACTATGAGGGAGCAGGTCATACTTTCAATAATATCATTACATTTTATAAGTTATGCAGGGGAAACAAACTCCTTTTTTTACTAATCTTCCTACCTGTGTCACGGATCTAATCCCAAACTTCCCACAATCAAAGTTGTAAATAAAATAATTTTAGAATAATCAATTTTGTGAATAAAATTCTAGCTCCACAAACCTGTCCATGGTAACATTTCTGAACGGGTTAAACAGAGTTGTCTAAAGAAGCTACAATTTTATTTTAATTCAATGAGCCATTTGCTCCCTCCCATTGTTATCTTGAATGCTTGGATAAAAAGGCTAAGATGCAGAAATGCCATAAAACAAATACAAAAATATGTGCAATACACATACGGTAATTTTTATTTTGCGTGTATTTTATATAGCTTTTACACTTGTGTACAGTGTAATAAAACTGAATTGTGAAACACATTATAAATTAAACACTGGAACCAAAACACAACCTTCAAGCATGTCTTAAAATGTGCCGTGAACATTTAAAATTTGTATTGTGATAATTATCTAATGAAGATTATACCATTGCAATATGTGAATTCCACCACCCTAATGACAAAGTAGGTCCTATGATTTTGGGACCGGGCCTTTTATAGGAGAAGGAAAGGTTAAATTAATGTGGAGGTACCAAAGTTGATTAAACCCTGTGCTGGTGCTTCAGTAAGCAGAAAACTTCACCGGCCCAGTGAGCACTGCAAAATAATCACCTTTTTCTGCATAATGCTTCTTCAGTGGCCCTGGGCTACTACTTAAAATTTGACTTTTCACTTTACTACACATTCAATAAGGAAGAAGCAGGAAGCATATAGCTCCAGGTGCTCACTCAGAAGTACCCTGGGCTGGTGCAATTTTCTGCTGAGCACTCTTGAGAATTAGGTAAATGATTATAATCCCTGGGGGTTCCTAACTTTTGGCATTTCAAGTAAGGTGAAATGCCGATGAAGAGAGAAACATGCCTCAGGTCGCACTGCCTCACTGGTTACCAAGGGCGGCAAAAATGCACAATTGAGTTCTCTGCACTAGCATCCTGGACCCCTCCGAGGGGATGACAGCAGAAAGCTACCTGGGGTGGCAGAGGGGCCAACATTTTTATGCACAAATTTTTGTGTGTGCCAACATTTTTTTGATGCGGAAGATTTTTCACCGTCAAATTTTCCACAAATTTATTTGCCAGCACCAAAATTCGGAAATTCGCCGTGAATTTGTGAATGCCGAATTTATTAGCCCTTCAATAGAATCTTTCTCTCATATTTATTTATTAGCTTCCTAGTAAATTACTTTTTTGTTATGTGTTTTTTTTTTTATGGGATTTTTAAATGTTTTTGTCTGTTTTTTTTTATTCAGTGGATTGTTTATGGGGGCTTATCTTAGAATTTACCTGTGTTTTCTTATATCTGGTGCAGTGCTTTGCAAATTCTTTTTTTACTACCATAAGCTTCTTATCATTACTAGTTAGGATTCTCTGTGAAACTATATATATTTGATATTGGCACACTCAGGGGATATAGAACTTTAACAAGTAGTTGTGTTTTCATGCAAGTAAAAAAATAAGTTTATATTATATTTATAAGAACCATATATTTTGTAACAGAAGTAGAATTACACACAAATTCAGTTATATTCATCTTATAAAAAATCATAATATAGTAGTACTAGATAAAACAGTAAAACAAAGTTTTCTCCACAGGAAATCCACCTATAGTGAATGAGCACAACATGTAAAAAATTGCTTTCCATTTTGTACACCAATTTTGGCAAAATAGTCTGTAAGTTAAAAAGCTATAAGAATGGAATTAAGTGTTTTATTTAGTATTTTTTTTTTAATCCCTAAAGAAATGAGAATTATGTTTAACTTGTTGGAAAAAGCTGTGTATAACAGCTGTAGATTACATAAGAAACTAGTTTTTTTTAGTAAGGCAATGAGAGTATAGAAGATAAATGATGACAGACTGACATAAGTGGAAATGAAATCTTGTACTGTATGTATCTATAGGAAAACTCAATGAATTCTTTTTTATGTGATGTTGAAAAATACAGGTCAGTCATTGCCTTGAGGGCAATTGCTATTGCAATGCTTGTGAGCTATGTTCTCTTTGTTGGAGAAGTGGTTATTATTAGATATTATTAAAAGAACAGGGGAAGCTAACACCCCATTGGCACTTACTGTATATTAATTATCATTTTCTGTCTATGTAAAATCAGCCATTTGAATTTTAACACCATTACATAAACTTTACTGTTTAAAAAACCAGGAGAGGCTTTTAACAAATTCACTAAAAACAAATTTACCAAGCAAATATCAGAATTAAACTGTTTTAAGCATTTGAAATGCAATTAAATCTCATGTGAAGTTATAGTGCAGTGATTTGAAAGCTTATCTAAGAAGATCATCATTGTGTTAGCCCTTTTAATGGCACAGGTTATAGAATATAGGATCTGGTTACAAATGTACTGAAGTACCACAGATAGCAGATTGCACAGTCTGCAGCACTTCTGGGTCCAGTTGGGGTGGGGCAGCTTTTAAATTAATTTAAATGTATTAATTGTATTAAAGGAGAGTAATACTAACTTTACCATAAATTTACTGTACAAAATGTGTCTTATTTTTTCCCCTAACCTTCAGAATTAGAGGAATACATATTAATGATTCCCATTGATGTAATGTAAAAAAAGCAATATATTTTGGATCATTAATTAAGCACCATTAGTGATGGGCGAATTTGCGCAGTTTTGCTTCGCCGAAAAATTTTTGACGCCGGCGCCTGTTTTTGACGCCGGCGCCCGTTTTTGACGTGAATATTCACGGGCGTTTCGCAAATTTATTCGCTGTCGGCGAATCGCGCAAATTCGCGCCTGGCGAATAAATTCGCCCATCACTAAGCACCATCTTTTGCCATCAGTCACTATATCTACCCCTGAAAAAACTATTTTTTAAGGCACCAGAAAGGATCTGTTTTCCGCACAAATTGTCACATTCAGCCACAAAAGTAAAAATTTGCAGGTAGGGACCTATGTACTGGATACCACCATGTACACATGTTAATGTGCTCCGAATAACTAGGAGATTGAATCTGTGCACAAAGAATGATGCAATAATAAAATGAGGCAAGATGAACAAACAAATAATAGCAAACTGAAGACAAGTTTATAAAACAGAAGGTCAGGGTGGCAGCAATCTGAGCAACAATAATCATGCTGAAGGTCAGGGCAGGCAGCAAATTACCAATAACATATAAGGAGGCCAGGGTTGAAAGTAGAAGATCAAGTAAACCAAGCAATCAAGAGACCATAGAAATTACTCCATGATCCAGCAAAGGGAGTCAGGAAGGTACTGGCCATTAATTAGGTAATTACCAGCTGGTTTAAAGAGGAGCTTTTGAGAACAGAGTCAGTATGGTCAAGTTTAACAGGGCTGTCCACAAAGATGTGCTCAAAAATCCTCCTGTGGCTCAAGAGGATAGTGCAGCAGATCAGGGTTCATACACCAAGACAAATGCAATGCAAAACTTTCATTAATTAATATCAAACTGCACAATGCATCATATATCATGTGTTGATACTTTTTATGTTCACAATCAAGACTTTAGGTTTGTTGTTTGTAAACATGCTTGAAACAAAATATTGACCTCAGGCTTGTAGGTCATAAAGTTAGAACTTCCGTTTATTTATTTAACTTCCTTTATCTAATTTTCTTATCATTTATGAGTTCCCAGAAATGTCTGAAAAAAGTTGCTTTCTGATATTTGTGTGGTTCGGTATTCCAAATAGTTTCTTATTGACTAGAATTAACAAATGCACTGTACACTCCACTTTCCTGCTCTTTCTACTTTAGCCAATTGTCTTGTCAAAGTTTTGTTCACTAAATATCAATTAAATTTAGCAAAATAAAAATACATCTGCCAGGTAAGATATATATCTAATGTGTATCAATAATATAACAATTCCATATCCTGTGTCTGTACAAGGATAGGTTATGTACCACACTACAATGAAACACATTGTAGTGGCTATAGTACATTACAAATAACTCATTTACTTGCACATAGATTAGGTTTTATTCAGCACCTAGAGCATGAAGTAGCTTCTACCACACAATACAGCTCCATTCAGGAGAACACAATTTTGAATTAATTAATGACAAGAGAGATGTAAACAATAGACACTGCTTTATTTCAAGAACTAGATTGGCTACCTGATAGTGTCACCCAAACTGTCACGAGCAAACTAATTTCCTGTGTTTAAACATACCATATGAATTGTTAATTAAAATTCAGTGATTAAGTGATTAGATCTGAAACATGAAAAATTCATTAAAAAGTCCAAATATATATTTAAACTTATCTTCATAATATGCACAGGCAATATTGTTTCAAAGTTAGTTTTGGAAATTAGAAAGAAATACAACTTAAGTGATGACACCTGGTGCAGATTTATCAAATATTTAACTAGAGTCCAAGGAGTTTGATTTTTTCCCCATATATTAACACCTTCGTGACATACTCCTTAACAGCCAGGAAAGTGTCTTATTGAATTTAACGATTTTGAATGAAGATAAATGTTTACATTTTAGCAGAATATTTTTGACTATTTTAGCAGTCAAACATTATCTTTAGGTATGGGGTGTTCGAGCTGAGCACCCTCTGAATTGATAAATTGCAAGCAGGGGCTAGGGATTAAAATGTTGTTTTAAAATTCTCCTTGTTAAATATGAATCTCTCAGCAGTTTTGTACTTGGTGTTGAGGTGATCAGCTTCCCAAACAAAACAGCACAGCTTTATGAAAACATGATACAGAACAATTATTTGCCATTGGAGCTAAATTCATCAATAATTGTATCTATTATTTGAACTAGACATGTCACATCATTTCTAATATTTAAACATTTAGGACCCCACTAGTGATGGGCGAATTTGCGCCGTTTCTCTTCGCTGAAAAATTTGCGAAATTCACGAAACAGGGAAAAATTTTTGCGAAACGGCGCCGGCGTCTAGTTTTTGACGCCGGCGCCCGTTTTTGACGCCGGCGTCCGTTTTTTCGCAAAAAAAATTTTTGACGCCGCCGAATTTTTGCCGCGAATTTATTCACTGCCGGCGAATCGTGCAAATTCGCCGCGAATTTGCGCCTGGCGAATAAATTCACCCATCACTAGACCCCATATCTGTAAGATAAAAATCCAAAAAGCTCCCTAAAGGTTTAACATCCACAAGAGATCTCCTTTGCTTAAAGGGATCGTCACCTGTTTTTACAACAAGATCAGTAATACACATATTAGTATTTGTTTTTAAATATTGGCTTGTTGATCCTTATGTCAGTCTCTCCATTTTCTATTACAATAAGGTCCTCTCTGATCTTATGCTTGAGGATAGTGTGCCCAATATGGCTACGTAATTTATCCAGTGAATACTGATCACCAGGCGAGTCTTAAGAGGCTTTACCCCAATAGCTTCCTAAAGTAATAAGGATTGCTTAATATGTATAAAACTAAGACTTTCAATAAGATAGTTTTCTTTAACGATGAGTTAACTTTTTCCCCATGTATGGTTTTGCTGCACATTTTTACAGATGTTACTTCTCCACATAGTACTGTAATCACTTTCAGTGGTTGTATCTTCCATGGGTGCGTGTAAAAAATGCAGCACCCCCAGTGATCTTTCAGGCAAGACCTCACATGGTTTAAAAGTTCTAGTTATGATTTTGCAATATATACCATTACCCATCAATGTTTGCTTCATTGTTTAATAAGAATAAAATGTTTTGAATGTTAATCAGTTTAGAATGGTGTAGATCAGTGCTGCCCAACTTCTGTGGTACCAAGGGCTGGAATTTTTCTGGCATATGTGGTGGAGGGCCAATAATAGAAGCCAGTGTTGACCACTCCCTGTTTTAAAACCACACCCAACTACACCCATGTTTCCACAAGAACTTTTAAGACTAGATCCACAATGGTGGTAGCACACCATAAAACGAAATGGTTGGTGCTCACTGCAAGGATATCACCCATACGTGAAACAAGTTTATTAAACCATATTAAGACATACCCTTAAATCCATATGCCTCTTCCTCCCCTGTGGATATCACAGCAACCCCAGCACATGATTAAACCCCTTGGGGACCCCCTAACAAGTATGTACAATGCTAACCAAATCCCCATCAGATTCATTTACCACCGTGTATGGCACACACACAGACAGAGTATGACACACACATGGAGCATAGGGCAGGCAGAGAATGGCACACACAGGGAACATAGGGCGGCAGAGTATAACACACACAGGGAACATAGTGCAGGCAGAATATGGCTCATACACAAGCATAGAGCAGGCAGAGTATTGCACACACAGGGAACATAGGGCAGGCAGAATATGGCTCATACACAAGCATAGAGCAGGCAGAGTATTGCACACACAAGGAGCCAGTGGTGTAACTAGATGTTATTGGGCCCCACAGCAAATTCATTTTAGGTCCCTGAAAAATGCAGAGGTTGTACTAAGAAAATGGCTCATTAGTTAGGGCTCAGAGAGAGCTCTGCCAAGCCTTTTCCTGGTCTTTTTCCACTTACTGGATGAATTTATTTGTTTCTTTTAAGTGTTGAGCTGACTGAGTGTAATCATATTGCAATCAACCCAAGAGAAATAAGTTGATCTTGAGAAATTCTCAGTAAATTGACCAGCATAGTGGTGCACACTGATGAGCAGCAAACAAATATCACAAAATGGCTTGATTATAGAATGCAGCAAAATCAGAATATAAAATAGAGCATTTACAAAATATCAAAACACAATTGTAAATAAATAATAGAAGAAAATGGTAACACACACAGATCATAAGCATTCAACTAAATGTCGTACATTAAAAGGAGATTTAAACTTAAAACCCCATGTGCACATTATAAATAAATCCTGCTTGTATATGTCACACATAGTGATGAGCAAATTTGGCTCATTTTGCTTACCCAAAAAATGAACAAAATGGTAGAAAAAAATGTGAAACAGTGACACTTCCCAAAATGCATCATCGTCAAAAGGCATTTTTTTCATTTTCATTTCTCATTATTCCGATTTTCAAGCCCAAAGAAAACAAGTGAAGACTCTTTAAAAATGTGCCCTTATATACATTAATATTGAACTTCAGAGGCTTTTCCTTAAGACCTTCCCTAATGACCTATTACATCTTTCTAATAAGCAATTAATATAAGCAAATGTATTGGAAAATAATTGGTTACATAATTATACAGTAAATAGTTACATAAAAATTTCTGAGCACTTTTGTTGGCACAGTGATTACAGGAGGCATGACCATTGAGTACCTTTTAAAGTGACACTGCTGTTAAAATGTATGTTATCAGAAATAGTTATCATCCTAAGAAATCTCAGTGGCACCAGAAAACAAAATAAAAATCAATGTCAGATAGAAGAAGACCAGTTTTCTCATATTGATCTATGAAACACTCAAGCTATTTGCGCTGTGTCATGCTGCAATCTGTTAAATGACACAACTCATTGCTTAATTGCAAAACCTTTGCAATGGAAAATTCCAAGTGACATTCAAGAAAAACTGCATTAAAATCAGATTGAGATTTACAGACAAAAACATTTATTTAGCAACTGTCAAACAGGGAAACGCAAATGAAAATGGCTTGTGAAAAAATGAAATGCCACAATAGGATGACAATAGCCTAATTTATGGTAAGTGTGTTTGACTTTATTTTTAGTGCATAAATAATTTACTGGTGTATTAAACGTAAAACAGAGCCTTTGTTTTTCAGGTAGGACACATTACTTTCCTGCTCTTCTAGTTTAAAAGTAAGCTTTTGGTGCTGTCCACAGGTCGGGAACAGGTTGTAGGGGGTCACAAATCTGATGAGCCCATCTCAGCACACAGGTATTTCAGGCCTTTACTGTAAATAAAACACTTAGGGGCCCATTTACTAAGGGTCAAAGTGAATTTTCAAATTCAAAAACGTAATTTCCATCAAATAGGCCAAAATTCGATTTGAATTGAAAAAACTTCACAAATTCGATCATTCGAAAAGCAAAGCACTGTCTATTTAAAAAACTTCGACTTCGACACTTCACCACCTTAAACCTGCCGAATTGCTGTTTAGCCTATGGGGAACCTCCTAGAACCTCTGAGTCTTTGGCTAAGTTTTTAGAAGTCAAAGGGTTTGAATCGTTCGATTTTTACTTTGCTCTTAAACGCCCGCTTTCAATTGAAAAATACTTCAACTATCTAAGTATCAAATTCGATGGTGGAATTGATTTTTTTTTTTTACTTCGAAATTCGACCCTTAGTAAATGTGCCCCTAATTGTGGAAATGTTTTATTTTGGATTCTGGCATACAAATTTATGCAATAACAAAAGAAAAACTCTTTAGCAAAACATACACATGAAGAAGATTCTTTTCCTCTTGAGAAACTAAGGACAGAAATCACAGTTAAGAAGATAACTTTTCCAGCAAAAGAAAAAACATATTTCTCCAGAAAACATGAAAAATATTACAACCATGTAACAAAAAAATAACATTTGAGGACAAGGTATACTTTTTTAAGAAAAAGAAAGGAAAGGGAAAATATTTCCCAACATCACCTGTTTCTGCATGAATACGCCTCTATGAGGCAAAGGCCATTTTACAGGCTTTTAGAAGGAACTTAATAGAGAGTCTCTCTAAACTCCATCAGTCATATTCAACCTCGGCCATTTTTACAGGCCACCTTTTTACATCAAATCAGCCATTTTTACAGGCTGAAACCTAGCCACTTTTACGGGCATTTTGTGACAACAAAGCAAACAAAAAAAAAAAAACAAAAAAAAAAACACGACTAAGACAGAAAGATAATGAACCCAGGCTACTCACTGTACCCAAGTATGAGCCCAATCATAAAAATAGAATGTTTTCAAAATCTACGGGAGTGAAAGAGAGCAAGAAAGAGATAGGCCCACCCTGTAACCGAAAAACATCAGTGAGAGGCAATATAAATCAAGGAGGATCGAAACAGAGGCCCCTCCATTTGGACCTCCAAGTTGCCTCCTCCATCCCCTGTTTTTCAAAAGATCTTAACTTCCCGAGTTCACCCAGAATCATGTTAACCACCACCTGAGGAGGGGAAATCTCGCGCCTAAGAGAAACCTGGCACCGTGCATTCCAAGTGAAAAAGCGGACGACAGCACTAACTAAAAACAGTGTGTGTAAATCATAATTCCCTTGCCACCTGAATGCCCCGTAAGACCACTCCTGGTAATTCCAACCAGAGAGACAAGGGATCTTCAGCGCCACTGAGACCTGTTTGTATACATACATGTTAAAGGGGCACTGAAGCAGGAAGTGATCCATTGTTTCCAATGCACCACCGCATTCCTCTCGCGGACAACCACGATCATCAGAATGCCTGTATTTCAGATTCCCATTAACATAGAGCTTCCCGTGGAAAGACCGCCAAACGATATCCCTAAACTTGTTGGGGACCCTCGGGGAGTTGACTAACGAGAGCCCTGATCTCAAAACCTCGTTTGGGCAATCCTTTAAGGCAAGCGATGCATGAAAATAGGAGGTCAGGACCCTCCTATCCAACTCCCTCCGAGGAGCAGACCTGATTTCTCCCACCGTCACATACCACTTCCTAATAACCTTCAGACCCAGCGCAACATAGGATGGGAGAGCGCCATGAGGTGCCCGCACACCCTTTGCCAAGCCGCCATCTAACCAGTCCTTCAGGTAGGGGGAGACCTAGACCCTAAAGATCTCTACCCACAAAGGAGGCTTCTCCAGAAGGAGGTTGGAAAAGTTGTATTTAATAAAGGCATTCGCGAAGAATACCACGGGATTTATCATATCTAAACCCCCCTCCTTCCTTTGTAGGTAGGTGACATTCCTCTTTATGAGGTTCGTCCTGTTTCCCCATAAAAGCTGAAAAAACAAGTTGTTGACCCGACCATAGAGAGACTCCGGCAAGAGACAGACATAACTGACGTATAGGAAAATTGGGACCAAGTAGGTTTTGATTAAGTCAACCCTTTCCCTTAAGGAGTACTTAAAACCTTTCCACCGATTGACCAGAGCAGTTGCGACCTTCAGTTTTTCTTCCCAATTTAGAGTTGCATAATTGCCCAGAAAAAAGGTGATCCCCAAGATTTTAATTTGGGTTTGGGCCTTTGGGAAGACATCCGGGAGCTCATAGGCTGGAGCTCCCTTACCCATCCAGAAAGATTCACACTTCCTCCTGTTAATCAAGGACCCTGAGGCCCTTGAATAGTCCTCCAACAGACAAGCCACGGCCTCAGCCTCCACTTCACTGGAGATGACTGCCATGACATCGTCTGCATAGGCAGTAACCTTCAAAGCCCTTCCAGGAGACAGAGGGACCCCCGCCAACACTCCTCCATCCAACCTCCTTATGAGAGGATCGATGGCGAAAGCATATAGCAGAGGACTTAAAGGACACCCCTGCCGCACCCCAGAAGAGACCTCAAAGGGCTTACCAGAACAACCATTCACAAGTGGGAAGCTCTCTGCCCTGTGATACAAAGTCTGCAGCCAATAAATGAATTTATCAGGAAGACCGTACTTACTCAGGATTAACCAGAGGTACTCTTGATTAACCCTATCAAAGGCCTTGGATTGGTCCAACGCCAGCAGATACTTGCCCCATTCATTCGCCTTACACCGTTCCAGGACCTCCCGGATGCCAAGGACGGCAGAAAATGTGCTCCGGCCCTTCACAGTGCAATGCTGAGAATGAGACAATAGCTTTTCTGAAAAAAAGAAAAGACGATTAAACAGTATCTTTGCCAAAATCTTTCTATCCGTATTGAGAAGAGCAATGGGGCGCCAATTCTCAATCCGCGTCTGATCAAGACCTTTGGACAACAGGATAAGGGCTGAGCATCTCATGGAGTGAGGGAGTAAACTCTCATCCAGGGCAGAATTAAACACCTCCATGAGATGAGGGGCCAGGAGATCCACAAAGGTTTTGTAGAATTCGGCTGTTAGGCTGTCTGGTCCTGGAGATTTTTTAAGGCCCAAGCCATTAATTGCCTCTCTGACTTCATCAACCATTATCCCATCATCCAATCCCTCAAAAGAGATGTCCCCATCCCTATGGATCTGGGTCTCCCCCAGAAAAGAATCCAGGTCAGCCCGGGAGAGTTCGCGCTCCTTTAAGAGACCAGCAAAGAATTTCCTAACAATATCGAGGATCCCAGAGGCCGAAGTCTCCAAGTCCCCGATCTCGTTCCACAGGCCACATATGGACCTGCGGGCAGAAGCCTCCTGACAGTTCTGGAAAGGGTCAGGCGAGTGGTACTTCCCGTAGTCCCTCTCCAGAACCAAAGAAGAGAATCTGTCATACTGGTATTCCCTCATTAGAGCACGAACTCTGGACACCTCCCCACTAGGATCCCCATCGGAAACCAACCTGTTTAATTTTCTCCTAAGAGACTGATAGACGTATTCTCTACCAATCTGGATGTTGTTCGCTAGGCCTCGAAAGAGTTTTGCGGCCCTCTTCTTGACCATCTCCCACCACTCCATCCTAGTGCTGCAGAATCCTATTAAAGTCTCCTGGGCCTGAAAAAAGTCCAAAAAGGATTGTTTAACAGAATCCTCCCACAGGAGGGTCGAATTTAGACGCCAAAGACCCTTACCTCTCGGAGTAACCTTTGAGACATTCAGTGACATCCGCACCATACAGTGATCAGAGAACTCAACAGGGATCACCTCCGGCGGCGACACCGCCGAGCCCTCCTTAACAAAAAACCTATCTATTCTACTCCTACAACTACCCCTAAAAAAGGTGTACCCAGTGTGGTCGGGACTATGCTGAATGTGCACGTCCACCAACCCTGCCTGTTTCACTATACTATTAAGGGAAATGCTATCATAGCCCAACCGGCCCGCTATGCCCCTCCTGTCTTTTGGCCTGGTCACGGTGTTAAAATCACCGCCAAAAATAACCGGTTGGGCACAAAAAAGAAAGGGCTTGACCCTGGTGAAGAGTTCCTTCCTCGCCCCCTTGGACTGTGGCCCATAGATGTTAATGAGGCGAAGATTGAACCCACCCAACAGGACGTCCAAGACCATACATCTCCCCAACTCTACCTCAACCACTCGTTTGACTGTCACTCTTGTGGTTTTAAACAAGATTGCCACACCACTGTAAGGCTCGGCCGCAAGAGACCAAAAAGAAGGCCCACACAACCACTCCTTTTTGGCCCTGTGGAGTTCAGGGAGGTGGTTGAGCCTGGTCTCCTGCAAAAATAAAACATCCGCCTCAATTCGGGAGAGCAAAAAGTAGGCCGAATTCCTTGCACTTACAGACTTCACGCTTGCAACATTAATAGTTACAAGGCTAATTGGTGGGGGGACAGCCATTTACAGAGCGTTTAAGATGTGGCAGTTTCCACCCTCTTCTTTATCTTTCTGTCATCATCCGAACATTCCCTTTTGGCCGAAAGGCCAAGAGGAAGACGCTCAGCCTCTTCCAAATTAATTTCCTCCAACCCTGAACACCCGTCAGAACTGAGGTCTGCATCGCATTCGTCAGGCCTCATACGCTCCAACTCCATGTTAATTTCCTCCTCCCTCTCCACCCTTTCACCCCAGGACAAAGGAGAGAACTTATTAGAGATAGAAACACAGTGGGACTCTGAGGAAGCCTGAGCCACCCCAGGAGATTTTTCCTTATCCCCTACCTGGATCCACTCACTCAGTCTGATATCCCCCCTCTGATTTTTTTTCTTGGGGCATTGCGGCCGACTCCGCCTAACAGGAGGATTTTTCATTCCCATAATTTCCGCCTGTTCTCCTTCTGAGCAAGAGACCATTCCAAGCGCAGTGGATCCAGGAGGGGCCCTACCCCGAGTCAGTACCTGTCGCCCACGGCTTGCCTTTCCTCCCCTACCTGTACTGCTCCTTTGAGAAGATCTAGATTCAGGAAGCCCTGAAAATGAAGAGAGAGGAGAAACGAGAGGCACAGGGGAAACAAAAGAGAGATCAGAAACAATACCATCATCAGGGGGCACATTTACAGAGGCTTTTACGGAGAGTAATGAGGGACCCTTGGCCACCTGGGGGGGTTCCTGGGGGGGGTCCTGGATTCTCACCCCTACCTCCTCTCCCTCTCTCCCAGCAGTCACATCCCCATTTTGCGCTCGAAAGCGTTCCGCACAGATTACACCTTATGCTCTGTGGGCAAACTTTAGCCACATGGCCTACACCAAGGCACATGGCGCACTTAAGAACATCACAACTGATGCTCAAGTGCCTTGTCGACCCACACTTCCAACAATGTCTTGGTTGGCCTGGATAAGAACAGCAAATTAGATCTTTCCCTATGTACGCAGAATTAGGGATGTGCTGCGTGATCTGACCCCGGGAATGTAGCTGAACTTTAACTTTCCATCCCCCCATCCAGATACCTTTATAACCTAGTTCTTTTTCTAGATCCCCCATTATCTTGCCGTAGCGACTCAACCAGACTTTGAGGTCGGCTGGAGGAATGGATTCATTCTCTAAAATGATGTTAATTTCAACCACCGATGGTCTGGTGACTGCCATCGCCTCAAAACCTGGAAAGAGCCTCTCTTTTGCCCCCCTCCAGTAAAGGACCCAAAACTCGTCCAACTCTTGCGGCCAGTAGCGTTCGTTGAGGGGGGCGGGCCCTGGTGCGTGACGCGCAGCCGGGCCCCGCCCCCCTCCGTACGGCCGCATTTGGCAGAGTTTTCAATGGCGAACGGACTGCCGGGGGGCCCTGAGGGGGTGCGGGCCCTGACTCGCTCGCACCCCCTGCTCCCCCGGTAGTTCCGCCACTGCTTGCGGCCGAACAAAGCTTATAGTGTATTCCTGGAAGACGGCATTGTAAACAAAACAATTAAGGTGTTGCGCCCCGAATCCCATAGCCAAGATTTTATCTACTACAACAGCAGTACTAGGGGAAGGGCCTTCCCCTTTCCATTGGAGCCTGACTACATTTCTTCGTTTACCCGGGTCTGAGGGGTATACCCTGCCCCTTCTGGGGGGACCCTCACTAGAGCGTGCCACACCCCTGTCCTGGGAACCCCTAGCCTGTAAGCCTTTGGATTTAATTGACCCTTTCAAGGCCGCAGCATAATTACCCCCTGCTCCCGAGGGATCAGGTCCCACCGATCCATCCTCATTCACACCAGTGGGCTCAATATTCTTACCTGACCCAGGTAGAGGGGTAGAAACAGAAGCAGTAGATATAGGAACCACGGGGCCAGGGATAGAAGTGGTAGAAACAGAGACCCTGAGCCAGGGGGAGCAGGCCACAGGAGGGGATTCACACTCTAGCTTTTTAACCAAATCAGGAGTTGGCACAAGTGGGGATAAGATAACAGAAACCTCCGGTTGCTTACATACATTTATAATGCTAGACAGTGGGGTACTTAAATTTATAGACAGTGGATGCGATACTGTACCCAACGTCGCAGTCCCCGACACATCTGTAGGAAGCTCAGAGCCCTGAGCGGTGTCTGGCTGGAACCGCAAGACGCCGACGGAACTCCCGGATGAGAAAGCAATCTTCGGGCCCTCCAATCCCGGCTTGGCCCCCTTCTCCTTATTCTGCTGGGCCGCCCTGCTTCGCGGGTACTCCTCGCCACTTTCCCGCAACTCCTCACTCTGCTCATCGAACACGGAAAGGCCGGACCGACTCGGACTTCCTCCTTTTGACGCCTCCGATGCGCTTCCGGGTTCCGGCAATGGCGGAAACTCCTCCTCCTCCGCTGACGTCATCGACTCGCGACCAACTTGGGCGCGCCATTGGGCCGAACTAGGTTTAACAGAGCTGAGGCGCACTCTGCACTGCGTCAGTCTACACGCGGACGCCAAGGATTTTTGCGAGGACACCATTTTGTCTGCAGTTGCCTCCTCAGCCCCGCTCTCACTCGATTCCTGGACAAAAACGAATTTACTTTCTTTTCTCTCCTTTTTCTTCCCTTTTTTTCCTTTAGGGACGACCTCTTCCGGGTTGATGGCCTCGATTTCCTCAGCCGAAAAGACCATTAGGTCAGCGCGCCCGACCGCCAGCATCGAATCTCCAGATGCATTGGGCCTTGGAACAGCTCCTGCAGCCTCCTCCCCAGCAGAAATCGCACTGCCGGTGACTGTTTTGCTGTTCCTTTTGCTGTTCCTTTTTCTGTTCTCCCTTTCTTTTCCAGGAGGAACCGGTCCATATTTGCATACCGTTCCTGCATCGCTCCCACACCCTCGCTTAGGAGGGCTAACTCGGCCTCCAGGTCCCGGAGCTCTTGCTGCTGGCGTTGTATCTCCGCTTTCCTTTTCGGACGGGCCAAGCTGTTGAGTCTGGAACACGTAGAGATGTTACTTTTTAATAAAGACTTAAGCTTTGAAATTTCTCGTCTTTTCCTTTCCAGCATAGTCAAGCCTTTAGCAAGGCTTAAGGCAAACCCCTCGTCCCCAGGACGTTTTGCAGGGTCAAAGGAAACATCAGACCCCCTAGCTGTAGAATGGGTCAGGGATAGACATGCCTCAGATGAAGGCTGTAGGGAAGGCCACCCTCCAGGGCTCTCACCCCAGAGGGCCTCTCCTTCCCCGGGCTTTCACCGCTCATCACAGGGGAAATAATGCCAAAGAACTAGGATACTCAGGAGCTCACTTAGAACACGTCTGTACTCCGCGGCTGCTGGCACCAGACTTAATTGTGGATATGCCCCACAGCTATAAATAGTAATAAAACAAGTTTTGGATGTGCAACTAAATTCCACATTTTGCTGTTGGCTATTGGCTAATATTTTTTTTTTTTTACACCACCATAAAATTTCACCATGAAAAATGAAGCAACAAAACATACATAATGTACACAAATCTTCTGTATTCTGCATGGAAAAAACGTTGGCATGTAAAAAAAAGTTGCCGTGATAAAGTCACCATGAAAAAATGCCCATAGGCTCCAATGTCTTTTAAAAAAAAACACCTATGACTTCAATGACTGGGATAGATTCATTTATCACTAGTCTTGAACAAATAGAGTAATATCCTCTCAATGCAAAAAGTTATGCCTCTGTGTGAACAAATTTGCCTTTGTGACAATTTAATATAGCTTTTGCGAACCCGGAAACTGTTTAGCGACTACTTCCGAGAGTGGAAAAAGGTTTGCAAATTTTATAGTTAGCACCAGTGCGCAGTGAATATAATAAAAATTCTTACTGAAAAAGTTATGTTTGCTCCAAAAGATTACGACACCTTCGAACACTTCAAGTGGGCAATGTGCAATTAAAATTCGCAATGTATTAACAGTTTAAGGAAGAGTATTACATTGCAATATTAGACTTTTTATTCTTATTAGGGCTAATTGTTTTGCTCTTTGTGACTTTTATTACATTCCCCCATAAGATGTTTACTCTACATGTTGGTTAGGCCAAAGAGGTTCTTTCTCCTTCTCCAATCCATAATATAAATTACAGGGTCTATGACCTCTCCCATGTTAAACACTTCCCAAGGTATTAAGGGGTAGTTCACCTTTAAGTACATTTTTAGCCAATTCTAAGCAACTTTTTAATTTGTCTTCATTATTATTTTTTTTATTATTTTCCTTTTTCTTTTTCATTCCAGCTTTCAAATGGTCACTGACCCCATCTGAAAATCAAATGCTCTATAAGGCTACAAATGTGTTGTCATTGCTACTTTTTATTACTCGTTTTTTTATTTAGCCCTCTCCTATTCATATACCAGTCTTTTCTTTAAAATAATGCATGGTTGCTAGGATAATTTGGGTCCCAGCAACTACAAAAAAAAAACAATTCCCAATTGTCTTATTTATCTTATTAATTTAAAGGTGAACAACCCCTTTAATGAGATGCATGCAGACACCTTTCCTGCCTTCTTCTCTCAGCAGATTTGCACGACTAAACCCAGCAGCGCAAATAAAAACAAAGATGATAAGATTTAAATTTTAAATACATACATCCCTGATGTATTTGTTATGGCGGCAGAGTTTCTAAATACTACAAGGCTACTGGAAATAGTAAACTAAGAGAAATATAAGGTACATACTTATTCTCCTCACAGACCAAAGTTTAAGAGATATTCTAACAGGTTACAGGCCAAGTATTTTATGCAAGAGACTAGACTTTAAAC
The DNA here is from genome assembly GCF_017654675.1 of Xenopus laevis. NCBI lineage: Eukaryota > Metazoa > Chordata > Amphibia > Anura > Pipidae > Xenopus > Xenopus laevis. The sequence goes on along the minus strand of NC_054377.1, from coordinate 47,646,625 downwards.
ATCCAATATAATTGGAAATAAAAGGTACATCAGTGGCAAACATTGAGTTACTTAATTGCTTTGAAACATGTCATTTAACCTTTTTAATGACTCAGGTCTTGTTGCCAGTATGTAAAGGGGAAAGCATAGATCTAATGGTAAACAATAAACATAGAATAAACTATGTGAGCATGATGGTACTTATAAGTCAGCACTGAATATTATATACTGTATGGTGCATGCACCTCCCTTGCTTGCATTTGCCTTCTTTCGGTGGAGCATAGGGGATTATACATGCAGTAGACTAAAAGCGTTGTGCTTCCCCAATGCTCCTAAAAAAAAAACTAGAATGCGGCTGGGCGGCATGCCATCCCTAAAATGCTGCCACCCTAGGCCCGGGGCCCGGCCTTCCAACAAATCCAGACATGCACACACGGAAGAACAGAATCAAATGCAGTACCAAAGGATTTTGATTAAACAAAGTCAGCCAGACCAAATTTCTTAACAAACAAACAAACTGAATTACTCCCTCAAGCTAAATTTCAGGAGCACCCTTCCTCTAAACTACAGAACCTGTTTGCTCAGGCAATGAGCTGAACGGGGCGGGGTCTATAAAAAACCTCCTTCCACAGCTGATTGAAGGAAACCAGCAGGTAGTTTAACCCCTGAAAATAAAAAATGCCCAAAATTGTGTTGCATGTTCCAAAGCCAGGCAAAATAGTATTTGCACCCATGCACTCAGCCTATTCTATCTCCCCCACCACCCATGCTAGGGTAATTTGGACCCTAGCAACCCGATTGCTGAAATTGCTAACTGGACAGCTGCTGAATAGAAGGCTATTTCAAAAACCATAAATAATTAAAAATTAAAACCAACTGTAAATTGTCTCAAAATATATCTCTCACACAGGATTAATTTAAAATTGCCAGACAAAGTATTAGGAATACAGAATTGTACCCATTAATTTACAATACACAATGGGGCAGATTTATGAATGTATTGTTTTATGCTGGTAAATGTGGCATTTACATTATGAGGATTCTTCCCAATGCAGTTATAGGATCCATTATCTGGATATCTGTTATCCAGAAAGTTTTGAATTACTAAAAGACTGTCTCCCATAGACTCCATTATAATCAAATATTTAAAATTTTAAATTTTTTTATTTTTTCTCTGTAATAATAAAATAGTACCTTTTTCTTGATACCAACTAAGCCAATCAGCCAATCGCCACATCATAGCCCCATCCATGACATATCTCGCCCCACCCAGTGATGTCACTGAGCCACCCTGTTGCATCACTGACACGCCCCTGTGACATCACTGTGGCAGCCCCACCTCAGATCATGAGCCAGCAAAAGGTGGCAACCCTAGTAAGGAACAAATTATGGAAAGACCCCCTATATGGAAAAGTCCCAAACATTCTGGATAATAGGTCCCATACCTGTATTCTGAAAACACAACTTTTTTCCAGAATCAGGAATAAAACCTAAACCTCAGTCTCATTAATTTACTAGTTCATGTCAAAACTTCTCCTGTTTTATTCCCCCCCAGAAAGTGTTCTCCATCTTTGAACAGTTGAAAATTGTCTTGGCCATATTTACAGGGCTCCCTTGGCTTTTGCACCTACAGTAAAGGAACTTTATGCTGCACTAATTAAATCACATGCATTTCAAGGGTATACAGTATATGTATATGTCTTGCCTACATGCCAACCCTACTAGTAATAAGCAATTTTTTTCACCAGGCAAAAAAAAAAACTAACCAAGACAAAAAAGTCCCCATAAGAAAAAACACCAATTGACTTTAATGCATTTGGACAAAAAAGTCACTGAGACAAAATAATTGGCAAGACAAAAAAGTTGCCACAAGAAAAAACATCTTCTGACTTTAATGCCTTTGAAGTAACAAAAAATTGTTGCATGTAAAATAAAATTGACTTTAAAGCGTTTTGTGAATTTTCCGTCAAAGCAAAATGGGACAGATTTGCTCATAACTAAACCCTACCATTGCAAACACAACATTTTATCTGCAGCAAAGGTTTTTGCTTGAAGATGGCCAGGTAGTTATAATGGAGTTCTATTACAGAATGTTGCATTGTGAGCAAAAAAAAAAAACTTGGGGATTTTATCCAACTATTCCAACTTTGCATCCCCTTATTAAGTGTCCTAAATTTTTTGGGTGCTGGTACTTACTGTATGTACATTTTATGTTTTTCAATAAAAAAATTTTGACCCAAAACTTTGGGTTTTGATTTCAGAATGAAATATATATTACTTTCTGATTTTTCATTATGAAAATCTGATGTCACAATGTAAAAAGTGTTTTTTCCTTATATTGTTTATTTTCTTTGTTTTAATATTTAGACAGAAGGATCACTAAAGCTCATTTAATTAAATATAAAGTAATGTGGTGGAATATTTAATTATCTCTTCTACACCTTACAACTAATGATTATGTAAATGTACTGCATTTAATCTTGTTCCCAGGAAATTAACTTAATGGCCTTCAACAAATGAGCATTTTGTATGCATTACAGGACACTTTGTCTAAATTCTAACAGCACGGTATTAGTTTCAGATAAAATCATTAAAAAACAGAATTTCAGTTGTACATGTATATATGATTTTTAAAATAACTTTTATTCTTGTAGATAATAGAACATTTGCCACAGGATTTTATGGAATTCTGGGAGTTGTAGTTTAATCACAGTTAAATGAAGTGCTAAAGTTGATGATACTTCATGTATATTTTGGTTAGAATGTACCGATTGTTATGCTAAATATGCTTCTTCAAAGCTATGACATGTTTCATTATAATGTCCACACTACTCTCAAGGAGAATAGTGGGGATCACTACAACCATAAAAAATGCTTTCTTCATAGTTTCCCATGCCATGAAACCATATTGTTGTTGTTACTGTGTAAGCATATTACTTTTATGCACATAAAGAAGCATTCTCTACTTCAATTATACTCCACTGAAGATCATTAAGGGGCATTTACAAAGTGAAAGGGAGAATGGAAAATGAAAAAATAAAGTGTAATCCGTCATGGTTTTCCACTTTCCACATTGCTTTCAATGCTAGATGAATTTATGCATATGGCAATGCCCCAATGCATACATCTCTCTCTGTGTTTGTCAGTGCTGTATTCATGAGGATGGTGTCACGACCAGCACCCTAAATCCAGAACCAATGCTAAGCACCCTGGTCTCGGCTCTTGCTTCTGCCTAAAACAGCTGCCTTTCACCTCGGGAGGAGCACTCAGCTAGTTGGATGCCGCCAGGTCTTATTAAGAGAGGTGCCAAGCTAAGGGTTCTGGACAAGCAAAGTGGCATGATTGAAAAGCAAAAGTCTTTTGGGCAGAAGGTCTCAGTGCAAGGAGTAGACAGAAGGCGTAGTCAAATCAGGCCGGGTCAGGGCAAGCAGAGTACAAGAGGAGTCAGACAGGCAAGGGTCAAACCAGGAGATCAATCAGAAGGAATGCAGATATAGAAGAGTTAGTTACCAGGCAGGGTCAGGATTGCAGAAGTCAGGATCGTCAAAACAGACAGGGGTCACAACAGGTATCAGAAAACAGACAAAATCACACAAGGGTTTAGTTATCAAAAGCACCAGGAACTCTATTGGAATGATCCTATAATGGGCAATGAATACAATTATAAAGGTCCCTTAAGTACTGTTTTAAATTCACTCCATTATGTGCTGACGTAAACACGCTAGCACTAATGCGCACACAAATTGCGGAAGTGCGCGTTCCCTAAGGGACTGGCAGTGTGGATTAAGAGGAGCGGCATGGCAGGCGTCCCCGCCACACCAATCGACCGCCAGGGTGAGTTGTCACAGATGAGCTGGAGGAATCGTGTAGGTAGCAACCCTCCTGCACCATACCTTCAAATGATGCTGCAGATTTTTTACCTTCAAATGACCTTGTCTCTTTTAAAACTGCTCCTGAGTCAACCAGACACCTAAGCTTGAACATACCGAATAGGGTTCATCAAAGTAGTATTCATTATCTCATTATCCATTGATATAAACAGAAGAACAAAATAAACATCTCAGAAAGCATTCAACCAGCTTTTGTCAATCAATTTATCTTACCCTGATACAAAGGGTCCCACACCGTCTTGAATTCTTGATCAGCATGGAAAGTTTCATATGACCCCTCAAACTTGAATACTTTTAGGGCCTTATTTATCAAAATCTGAATTTTTCTGACTATTTCAATAAAAAAAGTCAGACCAAACTAGAATCTAGGATTGAACCTTATTTATCAATAAAAAAAGCTATTTTTTTCCCAAATTGTTCAGTTTTTTTGGTTTTTTTCACGTAAAGCAAGATTTTTTCTGATTGTTGCCCGAAAAGTCCAAAATTGTTGGATTTATGTTCAGTTCAGCATAGACCACAGAACTTCCAAATAGGATAGGAACCTCTCCCCATGACTATACAACTATACTATATACAACTTCGGCAGGTCTGAGATGCTGAATTTTGGATCCAGACTTTTTTCATCCTCGGGTTTAATAAATCTCAAAAAATTATATTTTTTTACCACTAAAAATTCGGATTTTATAGTAAAAATAACCTCTAATTTGTCATTCGGACTTATATCATATCCGTCTATCAAGACATAGAACTTTTACTTTTTTTGGCATAAACACCCATATACTAAAGTATAGGAAAAAAGCGAAACAAAACGGTACAAATTCGCCCTTCACTGATTAGGGGGAATATACAAAGATGTATATTTGTTTTCATAAGTAGCAATTTAATGGCATTCCTTTCACCTTCTTAGCAAAACACCATCAAAAGACTGTGCCAGTTATTATGTTGCAGAAATTATTGCATCCTGGTAATATTTTAACAACTTGAAACTAAAGATGATGTTATGATCATCAATATTGCCAAGTGGCCTTGCTACTAGGTTGGATTCTGAACTAGTTGAAACAAGTTGTCATTTCGCACATTCTCAAATCTGTTTGCTATTTCTGACTTAGTTCCAGTCAATATCTGGATAAGTGTCTAGAAAACTGAAAATGACTAAAATGACTGGACAACCTGACTTTATTGTGAGGATTTTGTATAACTGTAAAGAGATTGCATTATCAGTTCATTTATACTGCAAGGTTTAAAGGGGCATTTAAAGTAAACAAATGTTTTTCTTATTCAAACGTATGCCCAAAAGGGATTTTATCCAATATGTCTATTTCTTTTAGGTTTGTACTATGATGATTTAAAGTTCATTATCCATCTACTTTCCATAAGACCTTTATCTTCACCTTGTAATGAGTACTAAATTATATTTGTGCTTTTTTCACCCAGTGTAATGCATATTTACCTACACATCTATGTATTCTCTCTTAAAATAGAATACTCTTAGCTTCCTCAAAGCCAATGTGGCAGAAAGGCACTGTACATTTGTGTATTCAAACGTATAGAACAAAGCCCTCTTTGAGTTGTTCCACCTTAAAAAAATCACTTCTTAGAGTACACCAAACATGTTAATTATTGATCTTTAGTGGCCCTTAAAAGAATGAAATCTCTACCAGATAGATTTCCAAGATAGTTCCAAGTGCTAGCATTGATAATAAAGTAAGTTTTAATAATATTACACATAGCTCTGTCTTACATAGAGACAAATGCCTTCATAATTGTTATTCCTTTTGCCCTTTAGTTATTCTACTTGCATCATAATTATTCTGTCTATGCAATTAAATCTAGCTCTTCCATTTTGCCTAACATTCTCTATGAGTCTGTTAGAAGATTCCTTTTTTTTCCTCTGTTATTTTTAATTTGATAATTATTGTATTGTATATATTATTTTGTATAGCGCTATTTGAAAGCAAAGCACTGTACAGCAGAACAATCAATTAGCAGAACAAACTGGGAGTCATGACATTAATAAATACAAATACGTACAACATACAATACAAATAAATACAAAGTACAGTTACAATAAAGATGAAGGGGTAATGTTATCTTTTGCGTTTAATACACAAAGGGGCTGATTCACTAACTTCGAGTGAAGGATTCGAAGTAAAAAAACTTAGAATTTTTGTGCTCCTCGACTATCGAATTGGCGTAAATTCGCCTGAGTAGAATGATTCGAATAGATCGAGCGCAAAAACGCTGCGACTATTCGCAAATTCGATAGTCGAAGTACTGTCCCTTTTAAAATTACTTCGACTGCCTACTTCGCCACCTAAAACCTGCCGAATTGCTTTAAAAGCCTATGGGAAAGTCCCATAGGCTTGTTTTCCAAGTTTTTGATCGAATAAAAAGGCATTAGATCTAATGAAAATCCTTCGAGCGAATATTCGATCGAGCGCCTATTCGCCTGGCGAATAGTCGCCAATTCGACTATTCCCCAGCGCGTAAATTCGCCCGAATTGTCTATTCGATTCTATTCCCCAGTCGAATTTCGAGGGATTTAACCCCTCGAAATTCGACCCTTGATGAATTTGCCCCAAATAGTGTTTGCAATTTGTTTGCAATGTTAATAAATGTTCGCAAAGAGAACAATTTCGCATTTGCGAATGCTTTGCCGCTTACACGACAGTAAGTTAGCAATTGTGAATTTTAGAGTTTGCTCCAATGTGCAGTGTACTGTATGTAATAAAACATCTTGATGAAAAAGTTGTTACATTTGCTACAAATATATACGCTACCTACAAGCAGATGTTAAAGGTTCTCAATGCACAATTAAGATTTGCAATGCAATAAAACCCTAATGAAGAATATTACATTGCGACATGCTAATTTTTATTTGCAAATTTGTTGTCTTTCCAGATTTTATTACATTTCCCCCTAAGAGCTTAGTGTCAATGAGACAACAGCTCCCTGTCCAGTACTGCTTACAATCTATTCTATATGTATACAGATATTTATGTATACATATAACTATTTTTGGACACATTTTTGTCACTTCTGTATTCTGTATCAGATAACACAGCACAATCCTTTAACTCACCAATATACCCCCATCCGATATAGTTTTAATACTTCTCCAGCCTTTGCTGTATTTTCCTATTGTATTGGACAACTGACCCCTATACTGAGGTTCTATCTATAGTGGATATTGTTTTTGAAAAACCCAGTGACCCAGTGCTTCAAGAACCCATAACTACTTTTCTTACACAAGAATTTCAGCCACACAATAAACTTCCTACTGTATGTTCCGCTGCCTTTATAATGCTGTGCTTAAATCAGGTAAAATTGAGGAAATAATGACCCTGGAAAACCATTTCTTTAGTTTAAATCTTAGAACCCTGTAGTCACACTTTAAGGTACTCCATTTACCCTAATCTTTTTATTAGTACTACAGTTATAAGATCTGTTATCCAGAAAGCTCGAGACCTGGTGTTTTCCAGATAACTTTCTGTAATTTGGATTTTCATACCTTAAGGGGCCCATTTACTTTGCTCGAGTGAAGGAATAGAGGAAAAATAGTTCAAATTTCGAATGTTTTTTTTGGCTACTTCGACCATCGAATGGGCTACTTCAACCTTCGACTACGACCTTCGACTTAGAATCGAACGAGTCAAACTAAAAATCATCCGACTATTCGATAGTTGAAGTACTGTCTCTTTATAAAATTATTCGACCCCCTAGTTCGCCACCTAAAACCTACCGAGGCCAATGTTAGCCATGTTAGAAGGTCCCCATAGGCTTCCTAACAATTTTCTGATCGAAGGAATATCCTTCGATTGATGGATTAAAATCCTTCGAATAGTTAAATTCGAAGGATTTTATTGTTCGATCGAACGATTATTCCTTCGATCGTTCGATCGTAGGAATAGCTGTAAATCCTTCGACTTCGATATTCGAAGGATTTTACTTCGATGGTCGAATATCGAGGGTTAATTAACCCTCGATATTCGACCCTAGGTAAATGTGCCCCTAAGTCTATTAGAACATAATTTAAACATTAAATAAACCCAATAGACTAGTTTTGCTTCCAGTAAGGATTATTTATATTTTAGTTTGGAGCAAGTGCAAGGTACTGTTTTATTATTACAGAGAAAAAGGAAATCATTTTTAAAAGTTTGTTATTATTTGGATTAAATGGAGTCTATGGCATATGGTCAACCTATAATTCGGAGTTTTCTGGATAACGGGTTTCCAGATAAAAGATATCTTACCTGTAATATGTTTGAAGGCATTGTGATAAAACAACTCTTTTTTTATTCTGGAGAAAGAAAAGTTAAATCTAGTACAAGTTGACCTATATATCCTTCTTTCCTTAATGTAACTGCATGGCAAATAGGATGAGAATTCTATCATTCAATCATTTTATTGTATAATGTGAATTGCAGCCAGTCTGCATTCTCCCTTGCAACCACGATAGTTGACCTTAGCTGTGAGGACAAACAAAGCCTGGATCCTTCAAACTGGCCAAGCCCAATAGATAAAACTGGCCCCAAGTCCTTTTGTAAGATCTATGCAGTGTTTGGATCCTGCATGCAGACTTAACTGAGCATTATAACACATAGTAGCTTCCTATAGGCCCAGCAGTATTAGCAGTGATTTGTGCCATCACAATTCAGCGCCAAATTTGTCTCTATGATGATCTGCATGAGACACCATATGATTGGCCCACTGTGGAAGCTGTCTAAGTAGAAAGTGTGTTCTACATTTGTGACTGGGATTAAAAAGGTGGCTTGGAAGAATCCAAGTTGCTTGTCATTTTTATACATAGAATATCACAGAGACTGCCCAGCTACAACTTCTGCAGTTGCAACAACATACAGTACTCCTCCTACTTTCTTATTGCCAAGGAAAAGTTGCAAACGTGACACTGCCATGCTGCAGTAAAGAGATTTATTTCATAAAGGAGTTGCATGTAAGAGTCCAATTCTAATTCCAGTGCCTGGGGGTGGCACAGACATAAGTATCAATACCTAACACTACAACTAGGTCATGCCTAACTCATATTTGTGAAAGTAAGGGCGGTAACACAAAAATTATAATATACATTATACATATATAAGCATTATGAACCCTAAAATTATTTCTGTACAATACATTTCATAATGGAGAAGAATGCATGCTAGAATTCTGCTAGGGCATAGTTAATAAAATGTGTTGATGCATTGTACATTAAGCCAATGCAATCATAATCCTGATGTGATTACCAAATCTAATTTGATTCAATTGCGGAATGACTGATTGATAAGTGTTTTGGTTTCTGTACTGGAATAGAGACAAGACTATGCTGACACATTAACAAAATGTTACAATTCCTGTAGCCCTATATATAAGCTACATATACATACTGTACATATTTTTCTTACATGAATACAGCTTCAGAATAGATTAGAATAGAGGTTGAAAATGGACACGTCTCCATCAAGATCAACCATCAACATTGTATTTGAAGTGTGTAAAGTTAAAAATATAGTTATATTGTACATACTTAAAGGATTATTTTGCTTATGGAAAAATGCACTTATTTATTTAAAGGAGAAGGAAAGCTACGGAGGCATTTTATTGCCAATAGATTAGCTGCAATAGTGCAAGCTAGAATGCTATATTTCTTCTGTAGAATGCTTTACCATACCTGAGTAAAAAGCTCTAGAAACTCTCTGTTTGTTTAGAATAGGAGCTGCAGTATTACTGTTGTGTGACATCACTTCCTGCCTGAGTCTCTCCCTGCTCTGGGCTCAGATTACAGTAGAGAAGGGAGGGGTGGGTGAAGAGGAGCAAACTGAGCATGCTCTTGCCCAGGGCAATAATGTTTAAGCTGAAGGCAGGAAGTCTGATACAGAAGCCCATGTGTACACAATAGAAGGAAAGAAATGCAGTGTTTCTTTTCACAGGGCACTCAGAGCAGCACTACTTTGGGGGTTTACTGGTATATTTAGATGGACCTTTCTGATAAGGCTTACTTAGTTTTAACCTTTCCTTCTCCTTTAAAAAGCATATTGGATAATGCAAAAAGAATGACTGTGAATATTGTTAAATATTGTTTCTTGGAGACCTAAGTTAAAGGGCTGTACAAGTGCTTGACCTCTTTTATCTGTTTTTGTTTAAAAAAAGCAAAACAGAAGAAAGCTTTTATTAAGCTTTTATGCATTAAATACTGTATGTAATTTACATTTTAAAATTGGATATTTCATTTATGTAGATCCTTTAGAGGTCATTTAACATTACAGAAGACAGTGTACAAAATGCATAAAAAATCAGCAATTGCTCTCACTTCTGGAGCACAGAGACCAGTGCAGAGACTGCATTAGTAAGAGTTGTATTGGTGAGGGGTGGGAAAGATTAGGCATTCAAGCATACTTGTGAGTCATTCAGAAGTCGCAGGAGACAGGAGACACAGGTAACAACAGGATTCTTTCCTAACCCCTTCCCTAGGGTAGGCCTGCACCTCTTACATATAGTTACATAGTTACATAGCTAAATTGGGTTGAAAAAATACAAAGTCCATCAATTCCAACCCCTCCAAATGAAAACCCAGCATCCATACATACACCCCTCCCTACTTTCACACAAATTATATATACCCATACTAATTATAGAGCTTAGTATCACAATAGCCTTTGATATTATGTCTGTCCAAAAAATCATCCAAGCCATTCTTAAAGGCATTAACTGAATCAGCCATCACAACATCACCCGGCAGTGCATTCCACAACCTCACTGTCCTGACTGTGAAGAACCCCCTACGTTGCTTCAAATGAAAGTTCTTTTCTTCTAGACTAAAGGGGTGGCCTCTGGTACGGTGATCCACTTTATGGGTAAAAAGGTCCCCTGCCATTTGTCTATAATGTCCTCTAATGTAAAGTGTAATCATGTCCCCTCGAGAACGCCTTTTTTCCAGAGATAACAACCCCAACCTTGACAGTCTACCCTCATAATTTAAGTCTTCCACAACTCTAACCAATTTAGTCACATGTCTCTGCACTCTCTCCAGCTCATTTATATCCCTCTTAAGGACTGGAGTCCAAAACTGCACTGCATACTCTAGATGAGGCCTTACCAGGGACCTATAAAGAGGCATAAATTATGTTTTCATCTCTTGAGTTAATGCCCTTTTTTATGCAAGACAGAACTTTATTTGCTTTAGTAGCAACAGAATGACACTGCCCAGAATTAGACAACTTGTTATCTACAAAAACCCCTAGATCCTTCTCATTTAAAGGGATCCTGTCATGGGAAAACATGTTTTTTTCAAAACGCATCTGTTAATAGTGCTGCTCCAGCAGAACTCTGCACTGAAATTCATTTCTCAAAAGAGCAAACTGATTTTTTTATATTCAATTTTGAAATCTGACATGGGGCTAAACATTTTGTCAATTTCCCAGCTGCCCCTGGTCATGTGACTTGTGCCTGCTCTTTAGGAGAGAAATGCTTTCTGGCAGGCTGCTGTTTTTCCTTCTCAATGTAACTGAATGTGTCTCAGTGAGACATGTGTTTTTACTATTGAGTGTTGTTCTTAGATCTACCAGGCAGCTGTTATCTTGTGTTAGGGAGCTGTTATCTGGTTACCTTCCCATTGTTCTTTTGTTTGGCTGCTGGGGGGGAAAGGGAGGGGTGATATCACTCCAACTTGCAGTACAGCAGTAAAGAGTGATTGAAGTTTATCAGTGCACAAGTCACATGACTTGGGGCAGCTGGGAAATTGACAATATGTCTAGCCCCATGTCAGATTTCAAAATTAAATATAAAACAATCTGTTTGCTCTTTTGAGAAATGGATTTCAGTGCAGAATTCTGCTGGAGCAGCACTATTAACTGATTCATTTTGAAAAAAAACCAACATTTTTTCCCATGACAGTATACCTTTAAGGAAACTCGCAACACACTACAATTTAGTATATAAATTGCATTCATATTATTTGAGTGCATAACCTTGCATTTATCAACATTGAACCTCATTTTCCAGTTTGCTGCCCAGTTTTCCAACTTAGACAAATCACTCTGCAAAGTGGCAGCATCCTGCTTGGAACCTATAGTTCTGCACAATTTAGTATCATCTGCAAAAATAGAAACAGTAAAAAATAGAAACAGTGACCCTGTATTCCCTGTGCCCCAGAAAGAAGTAAATGACCCCTTTTGTTGAAAAACAAATTCAGGGCTTCTATTTTACTGCAGCATTAACAGCTGTTTGCATGAGTAACTGGAGAAAAATCTGTATCATTTCAACTTTCTGTGCTTGTTATTTTTTTGTACTGTAAATTGTAAGGAAATCTTTCACCAAGTGAACTTTTAAGCCCTATGCATAATTTAAAACCACAGCCATGATAAAGTATGCCTTTTTCTACATGTAGATTTTGTCATGTTTTTACTTGCAAGTAATGATGAGCAAATTTGTTCTCTTCACAGCCCATTCATGAGTGCACATCTACAGAAATTCCTGCTCTTGATCCACCCTTTTGATCCAGTTACTATGAACACTTTTTTTCTGGGAAGGGAAAGAATAAATCCAAAGGTTATAATAGCACTTAAATGCTGCAGTCTATAAGGCCTGTCTAGATGACCAAAGTTATTGGGATATAGCCCCCAGTTCACAGGGCATGTATGTCAATTACAAAAAATGTATCCCAAAAAACACATTTACATTTAAGTTAAAAAGTTAATCTTTATTTAACATAGAGTTAAAACAATACATACAGACCAATTGACGTCCTGCCTTACCGTTTCATATCCCCTGATACATATTCAGGCAACAGCATTTTATTTAATGTGGCCAAATGGAACAATATTATTGCCTATTAAAAAAAAAGTACATAAGCATTTAAATAAAATGCTATGGCCAAACGGAACAATATTAATGCCTATGAATATGTACCAGGGGGTATGAAATGCATAAGGAGGGACATCAATTGGTCTGTATGCCTATGTTTGTAATTCTCTATGTTAAATAAAGATTAAAGATTAAATGTAAAGTGTTTTTTGGGATATATTTTTTGTAATTGAAGGGAGAGAATCACACAGCAGTATCTTGGCTATCACATCAAATGTTGATAGGCCAATCCACCCTGTGTGAAGCTCACTGACTAGGGAAATGGGTATGAAAGGACCTGGGGCAGAAAATTGGGTAAAAAAAAAAGACATCAGTTCAGAACATTAATTGTGTCTCTTTTTATCACTTTTTAAAAATGCAGCAAAAAGGCTGCATTTTTAAAAAGTGATAAAAAGAGACACAATTTGGGTGGAAACATTTTCCCCTTGTAACATTTCCCCCCACCTTGGTGGCTATGTCTCATATAGAAGTCCTAGGAGGTCTGGAGCAGTAGCTGTATGAGCCCTTCTCTGATGGTCTGTGAGATATAGGAAGAATGTTTACTTGCTCTCCTACATATTGCCTGAAGATGTCTTGAAAGTGTGTTCAAGTAACAATTATTTGCTTTTGACATTTTTGGCAATATGGCTTCATTTCTGATGTGACTGTTTTGAGCAAAGAAGGTTCCTGAGCAACTGCTGGACCTTTAACTGAAACATACTATTTCAAAGAAAAAAAGTGCCTGAGATTGAACACATGAGCCAGAGCTACTGTAGTTAATCCATGCTATAAAAAAAATAGTATTTAGAAAAAATATATAAATAATGATAGTTTATCTAAAGTATACGGCAACTTTAGACTTCAATTACAGTGTAAATCCTGGTTACCAAATTGTTAAACAGAAATTTTCTATGTGCTGTAGAGGATTGGTGCAGAAATAGGAAATAGAAATAGAAAAGCTGCAATCATTTCAGTTCTTAGATGGGTTTCTGACATATTTTGTGTAATCTGTGAATTGATGGATCATTATAGGATAGATTTATACATTTATCATTGCAAGCATGAAAGATATAAAGAAATCTATTAGCCCCTTTAACCTTGATTTGCAGTTGATTCAATTTCTCTATAGAAGCAACAGTTATCGTCAAGTGTTATACCATTAAGATCATCATTACTGTTTAATACTGCACATGCATTTTATTAAACCCTTTTATATATGATACTTAAACAAACTACTTAAAATGAAGTCTAAAGATGGTTTATTACTCTTTTAATGAGTTTTTACAAGGAAGAGCAGACACAAGTATCCCGAGTGACAATTTAATTACCTGCTGAAATAAATATTGCATTTTCCATGATCTTTCCTACAAAGTCAATCTTATTTTGTGCAAGATAAACTTTAAATCTCCAACTAATTATTTATACATGATCCAGCAAAAAATGTCTAAAATTATTTCGAAAAGAAATCGCAAAATATTTTTATTTATTTTATTTTCTCCCTCCTGTTTAGGATCCTTCTCCGAGCTGTAGGAGTTTCAATTAAAAACCACAGGAGAGAAAAAGAATATGTCAATGAAACCACAGACTTGTAAGTACTGCATACTAGTTTGCAAACAAACACAGCAAGAGCTGCCGAAGTAGGAGTCTATTACAGTAAATTTAAACTGAATGTGCTCTACTGAAGGTGACTGTCCCAGTGTGATATTTTATGTTTTGGGGGAATTCTCTGTCAATGATGTCCATGTAGCATCTAATGCAATCTGACAAAACCATTTTGCTATTTAGAAAGCTTTAAGCAAGAACTGAAAATGGTGGTCTAACATGTTCATTTCATTTTGCTCCTTAGGTAGCATGGGAATGCCTAGCACGATAAGCAGGAACATGCACTGTATCTGTACTTGGATTTTTATTTTTCAATTTTTGATGAAGGTATTTGTGAAAGATCAGAATAGAGATCCAATGTCATTACAATATAGCTGCTAAAGCTATATCAATACCCAGATGCCCAGTGTACAGCCCTCCAGCTACTGTACTGCTGACCTGCAGTATAACCACAAGCTTCAGACTAGTATCACTCTCAATCCTAGGTGAGAATATAAGAGGTGAAAACTATGGAATAACCTGAGATTATTAACCTGAGAGTTTTCATTATTCAGCACAGTGTCTGAGATATTAGTGCATGTCAGTGCGGTCAGGTCTTATTTATGATTGGCATGTTTATTTGGACTAACAAAATAATTGAAAGTACTGCTATTAATGCTTTATAGTCATTAATTCATTTAGTCTTATTTGTATTTTTTTTTTTATATATCCAGCACCAATATTTTTTATCTTTTAGATAAAATGTCGGTAGGTCTCAAGAATTATTTTAATCCCTTGGGAAAGAAACCAATACCACAATTTAATGAAAGAAAGTCCACTTGTCATCTTGGATATAATCAGCTTTATAAATAAAGGTATGGGACCTGTTATCCAGAATACTTGGGACCTGGGTTTTTTCCAAATGAGGGACCTTTCATACATGTGGAGGCATATATATTTAAGGTTGAATTTAAGTGGTTTTAGAAACTACAACTAAACTCACTTTCTTAAAGCCCACAAA
Source organism: Xenopus laevis (assembly GCF_017654675.1). Lineage (NCBI taxonomy): Eukaryota > Metazoa > Chordata > Amphibia > Anura > Pipidae > Xenopus > Xenopus laevis. The sequence goes on along the minus strand of NC_054377.1, from coordinate 47,631,313 downwards.
CACCATAACATTTCTGAATAAATAAAAACACAAACAGAAAATAATGCTGAAGGATCAAAAAAAAATATGAGTACCTCTAAAGCCTCTAAAAGTGTTTAGAACAATTGCTTGCGGAGAAAAAAAAATCTGAAATCCTCTAAAAATCTGAATTGATTAAAAACAATCCAATAGGATCAGCACAGCTCCCATTGCCTTTTATAAGACAAGTTTTACCTGGCAAAGTTTTGTATTAGAGGTTTTCATGGCTTTAACACTTAAAATTCTGGAATTTTTAGAGCTTTTAAAAAACATAGGAAAAGAATAAATTTAGAGATTTGTTGAAAAAATCTAAATTCATCCCCATAGTCTACAAAATAGGATTGTTTTGTCTCTAACAAGGATTAATTAGAAATTAGTTGGGATCAAGTACAATGAACTGTTCTATTATTAAAGAGAAAAAGAAAATCAATTTAAATTTTTTTTTTATTACAATGGAGTCAATGGGAGATGGCATTCTTGTAATTTGTAACTTTCTGGACAACATGTTTCCAGATAATGGATTCCATACCTATACAATGAAGTTTGATTCTTTATGGGTTTGCTTCAAATTTTGTCATAGTTGTTAACCTTTTCCTGATAGCAAACATTTTTTAGGTTTCAATATATACCAAGGCTGGGACAGATTTGGTGGTGATTGTCCCTATGCCTATTGTATTTGTTATATATATTTTTTGCTCAAACACAATAAAATTACATTTGACCATAGCAAACGAAAATGTTCCAGAAAGCTTGCAACAAAAAATTATTTTATGATCAGAAAAAAACAGCTAGATCACCAAGGTACATGGCACATATTTTTAAAGACAAAATTGTTTATGCTTTGGTGTTTACAATAAGGTTGGTTTATTTTCTTGGTATTTATACCCTTTTTTAGTTACAAAGAAATTGGTGGAGCTAAACACTGCAAGTATTTTAATTTAAAACCCATTAGCATTCAACATAATTAATTAGACATCTACACTTCAGTTGCTTTTTGTTTCCCTAAAGACATCCCAGCACACTGAATATAATTTGATTTAATTTTTGGTCTACATTTAATCTACCTGAAACAATATTATACCTTAGGGACTAAATTAAGATCCTAGATTTGTTCAGTTTCCATATTAAAGCAGATAAAGTGATAATATTTCCCGCAGATGTTTTAATGTTACTGGTTCTATAATACTTACAAATTGCATTGACCTAGAAGGTTTCGTTGTTAAGAATTTGATAAAGCAGATGTTGCTATTCATAAAAAAGACCTAACAAATTACATGTACCATCAAAATGTACTGTGTAGTTTAGGGTACATCAAATTAAGCAATGCTTAATTCACACTAGACCAAGTTGTTAAAAGGCATTTTACCAACAGCAGTCATCTTTATTACACATGAATTTGAAATTCTGATATATTTCTGCATATGGTCTGCTCTGCATACCTATATTTGCAAGATCTGGTATCAAATCAGAAGAACATGCTATTTAGAAAGATGTATGGGCTAATCTGTACCGTTTCTAGCCCACACATTGAAGTCAATGTCCGTCAAAATAATTTGGCATGATCGACTGTTTTGTCCAAATGCATTAAAGTCAATGGGCATCTGAATAATTTTGACATGCGACAATTTTTATGCACTCAACAATTTTGGCAAGCAACAATTTTTTTTTCGCAGCCAATTTTCCCACGGCAAATTTTCAGAGCAGTTTTGCTAAACATTCACCGTTGGTTGGAATCTGGTAATTTGCTGCAAATCCATGCTTGGCTTATACATTCTACTTAGAATACTGTATAAATGCACTTTTTTATTGACATGCATTCTTTATGAATTAATAAACCTCAACCCTCTATATTTATTTGCTGATCTTGAAGCCAAATTAGTCATATCATTATTTTTATTACTATTATATAGTGTGACTTCAGCCTGAAGTTGTAGGTTATTTACATGGTGAAACCATTTGGCAAAACAGCTGCAGTCAATCATCCAATGTGTCGTAAGTGATCATTTCTAAGGAGCTTTATGTAGGTCTTTATAAATATATTACATAGAACCGCTCTGTAATGTAATGTAATACCCTGCTTCATCTAAATAAACCATATTCATAAAAATATACTTTTAGTAGTATGTGCCATTGGGTAATCCTAAATAGAACTAATGGCCACCCCTGGGACCATATGATTCACAGTGCACACAAACAAACCAAGAGCACACATACATATTAGGTCACATGAGTCAAGGAATGAACAGAGATCTGTCTTTTACACCAACACTAAGATTATCCTCAAATGATGGCTTAAGACAAAAGATGCAAAAGGGCAATTTTTACTGATATTTATTATTATTCCAGTTTGGTAAGATTCTTTAGTAGGTCACTTATTGTGATATAAATCTGTTGGTTAAATATTCATTCAGGTGGTATAGTTTTCCTTTAATTAGCATTTATTAAATATGAACCCACAAGGGTATATTATATGACTCCAAGAAAAAGAAAATGGTTTTAGTAGCTCCAATGAGCAGATAGCAGAATGAATTACTTTTACTTATCAGAAAAGCAGAAACAAAAAAAAAACACACCACTATCTAAGCGGATCTTAAAAAGAGTTACCTGTATGTGTCCAATTTCTTAATTATTCAAATTTTTTAAATAATAACTGTGTTATACTTTTGCGTGTTGCAGAAGTAAGTTAATCAAGGAAACTGAATTGGGAGACAGCAATTTTAAAGAAAAAAGAAAAGAAAACGGTTATAATTAAAAAAAGTCAGTTCTTCATAATCTTGTACATTCCTATTTAAGTCAGGTTTAAAATATGAATGTTGGTAGAGCAAGATTACTAAACTTGGGCAATGCTGGGGTAAATCCATATAATATATTCCTGAGACCCTACTAGAACCATAACATGGCATGCTCTGAATCTATTTGTTTAAAATATATGTTGCATTTGGATATTTATAAGTTGTGATTACATAATAACAGAATTATTCTTCATCACAGTTAATTGCTCATTTGAATAAATGCCCCATTCTGTTTGCCAGAAGAACAGGCCAGGTGACTTATGGTATGTGATAAATGCCTGTGAGATTTGGATGTGCCAGTAGCAGATGGGTGGTGTTATGAATCATTAAAACATCTTGCTGAAGGAGCATCAGCACCTTCTCTATTTATCTGTGAATGCTGGAAAAGACAAAACACTGACAAAATATTGATTATAACAATATACCAACTATTGCACATAAGGATTGATTGAAATATTTGAAAATAAGTTGCATATGTATAAAACAGGTTTTCTTAACTTAGTCTGGAAGCTACAGTTTGTTTCCATCCTAGTAGACTTTTTTTCCAAGCAGTATACAAACATATAGAATGTGCATACATAGTATTATAATACAAAAAAAGACCAATATATTAAAATAAAAAGATAATAGCAGTCAATCCAAAATTCCATGACCTGTACAGAATAAACATCCATTGGTATTGAGCATTTAAATAGTCATGGGCTTTTTATGACTTCTGCTACCGTGTACATTATAATAGGTGTTAATATATTCCTTATATCACTTTCTAAAGAACAAATAAAGAGTTAGAAGGAAAATGAGAATCCATTCACTCTCCCCTCATCTCAGTCTTTGATCATTTTTGCATGTCGCATAAAAATCATAAAAACCAGCGATGACATTCAGTAGCAGATGACAGATCAATTGAGGGATTAAAGCTTTTTTTTTGCATTTCTATGCTACTTTTATGGTTGTCAGACACCAATTCTGTTCCTTTTTAGGCCCTCTCCTATTTAGCTTCCATTCCAGGTCTCAAACTGGCTTAATGTGAATTAAAATAATAATTAGGAACCCCCATATGGAGTTTAAATAATATTTAGGGACCACCATATGTAGTTTACCTTGACATGGTATGGTGGCTTACCAAGTTTATGATCATCATTTTTTAACCAAAAACCCTGTTTTTGTAAAAACATGCACTTGCATAGATATCAGATTACTTAGGAGACAGGGGAACAGGGAATGCGCATTGATCAATCCCCCTCATTTTTGTATTCTTGTAGCTAATTTGGTCAGATCAGTCACATTTTGTATTTTTATTTTTTTATTTTATTTTTTTTAAACTTGGGGTGCTTCTGCAACCCCCCCTTTTTGCTTTAATGTGAATTAAACCAGACTGAAATTAGTTGTAGGTATCTTCACAGACTGAAATTAGTTGCAGGTATCTTCAAGGGTTGCAGGCTCATAACAAAAGGAAGAGCATCTGTCATAGAGACAAAGTGTAATTGTTATCTTTTGGGAATTATTCTTGGTGACACATTAGTACATACAGGCCCTAGATACACTTATCACTATATCATTATTATTATTGTTATTATTATTATTAATACTACTAAGAATAATAACAACATGTATGTAAGCATTAGCATATTTTTGAAGCATTGTACAAAAGAAGAGTGTATATACAGTACTGAACATGAAACACACACAGCCGGTAACCAATAGAAGAGGTAAAGTTTACAATTTAAAACACAAAGACAATGAACCACTAACATTCATGTTGCTCTTAAAGTTAAACTGTTTAGTTTAATCAAGTTAATTCATAGCAATTTAAGACTTTTTTTTGGAGAAATCATTTATACAAATGTGACTTTTTGACAATAAAAAGTGTGTTTTGCCTTTGCCACACTTGGGAGAAGATTTATCATGTTTTGAGCCTTCGGGTACAAACTATCATTTATTGAAACAGCATGAATTCCTGTAACCCCAAGAAAGCTTTTTAAAAAAATGAAATGTTCACCAGCTTTTAGTTGCTAAACCTGCTCGGCAACAAGCCAAGGTAATATAAGCAGAAACCAGGTGTAAGTTCAGGAATTCACACATGGTTCTGTAAGGGGCCCATTCACTAAGTTCGAGTGAAGGAATAAAGGAAAAATAGTTAGAATTTCGAATGTTTTTTTTGGCTACTTCGACCTTCGACTATGATCTTCGACTTCGAATCGAACGATTCGAACTAAAAATCGTTTGAATATTCAACCATTCGATAATCGAAGTACTGTCTCTTTAAAAATTTCTTCGACCTCCTAGTTCGCCACCTAAAACCTACCGAGGCCAATGTTAGCCTATGGGGAAGGTCCCCATAGGCTTGCTAACAATTTTCTGATCGAAGGACAATCCTTCGATCAATGGATTAAAATCCTTCGATCGATGGATTAAAATCCTTTGAAACGTTTGATTCGAAGGATTTAATCATTCGATCGAACAATTATTCCTTCGATCATTCGATCAAACGAATTGTGCAAAATCCTTCGACTTCGATATTCAAAGTCGAAGGATTTTAATTCGGCAGTCGAATATCGAGGGTTAATTAACCCTCGATATTCGACCTTTGATACATCTGCCCCTAAGTGATTGCTAGAGCTATCATAAATCCGGATTCAAGTGCTATAGCAGGGGACCTAACTGAAGACATTACTTGAGAGCATCGTGTTTGCCATCAAATTGTGCTAACTAACGATGGGTGAAAGTGTCCTACTTCGCTTTGCCATACAATTAGAGAAATGGTGAACAGTTAAGTCAATACAATAGATAACTTTTTTCAAGCTGCACAACTTTTTTCTACAATAAATAAGAGTCTATCCATCTATCAATCAATTGGAGTTTCGTCATGGAGAAAGCTGGTTAAAAATCATGCCCATCACCAATCATAACCAGCAACTGGACTGCAAATTGTGTCCCTTAAAACAGAAAGAGAATATAATGTCCAAAATGTAAAGATTATATGGGAATTTAACCTAGGCAGATTACAGTTTATGACTAACCTTGTGAATCTCTTGTGAATCCATATTATTGCAGAACATACTGGTGGAACGTGCATCCTTATTATTTGTTACATAACTTCTCTCTAAGCAATCAATTGCATCTTCTATACACCAGTATTACTCTTTATCTCTCCTTAACACACAAGCATAAAACCATACTGCATTAACTCACGTAGATAATTTAAATAGCTTTCTACTCAGGCATCCAAATCAGTATGATAAACATAAAGTTTGAGAAATGCATAAGGTTCAGATAACGAACTAACTGCTCAAGTAGATGAAGAGCCCATATAAAGCTTTATCATCAAACTATAATGGCTCACCACCTGGCGCTGCTCAGAGTCCTATATAATATTGGGTAAATTAAAGCAAGCAGATTCTCCATAAAATGGAAGTTAAAGCATACTTCAATCATTTGGCAAAGCAAGGAATGATCGTTTATTTGTGGGTTTTGTTTCTTTATAGTGGGTTTTGTTTTTGTATGTGATTACAGTTGGTTTTCTTGGTTTTAAAGTTGTATAAATTCCGATAGATGCTTAATAAAATCAAACATAGTACAATATGCTCTTCAACTACTAGCAAAGACTTTAATTGCCATACTGCTTAGCTTGCATTTTTTACCTTCTTGTTAAT